>NC_056737.1:753819634-753994634 GCF_019279795.1 Protopterus annectens | reverse complement strand
AAACCAGGGTGACATCATCATCACCCCTATTTCCCCATTTTCTACATGGAATTGAGGTGTTGCATCATCTGTCACCATGTTTCTTAATTCAGTGCCACTCTGTTACTTTCTTTGACAGTTATGTCTCATTGTCTCTTATCTTCTCTCATGTAATTCATCCACCTATTTACTGGATGTATTCATTACCTTTTGCCTTCTTCATGTCTCTCCCAAATCTTCTTCGTCAAATCGCCTTCTGCTTTCCTGCACATGTATCCAAGCCACCATGATCTCTTCTTTTTGACCTTCTGTGTAGTTGGAGGTATATTGGCTTCTGCTCTGATGTCCTCATTTCTTCATTTGTCCCACAGTGTGCATCCTACCACCTGTCTCAGGCACTTCATATCCACCAACTCTAGCTTCCTCCATTGCTCTGCCTTTACTACCCTGGGTTCTGTGCCATACAGTAGAACAAGTTGCACTACGGTTTTGTACACTTAGCTTTTCAACTTCTTTGGCATTCTTTTGTCACACATTACCCTTGACACTTTGTACCAGCTGGCTGCAACACCTATGATTCTAGCTTTGCCCTCCTCATCCAGAATTTCCTACTCCTCAACCACTCCACTTGAAGCTGTTAACCTGTTACACTATTTTCCCCTTCTGTCTCACTTTACATATTTTTCTGATTCCCCATTTGCTGCAATAACTCATAGATTCATAGATTATTACTACGCTAATGAACCAGGGCGGTCTAAGCCTAGCCAAGTTTTCCTGAAAGAATAATAATGTCCTGTATCCAAATAGGACATTAAGGGCTTAAATGTACTCACTTTAATCCCATGTGCTTTCAGTTTTGCATTCCATTCCCCTACCATTTACTTACATTGTCTGCATGCAGCTGCTTTGTTGATCTGTCCCCTCCAACCTCTTTGCTAATGCAGTTCATCACCAGTGTGATCAACAATGGGCCCAGATTTGAATGCTGACACACCTGTACTCCCACTGGAAGCCCCTCTCTGAGTCCATACACTGTACTATTGCCATTGGGTTCTTGTACACAACTGGAAGTAATGCTGTCAATATTTTTGGAACTTCAAAACAATTCAGGACTGCCCATATCAGTTTTCCTGAAACTTTGTTATATGCCTTCTCCAAATCTAGTAATGTCTAGATTCTTTCCTCATCTCTAGCTTATTCTCCACTATCTATATCACTGCAAACAGTGTTCAGTTGTGCTGCATATGGACCTGAATTTGAACTGCTCATCTTCCATCTTACTTTTATTTCTCAGTTATCCACTCCAGTCATTTTATACATTGTGACAGGAGTCTGATACCTCTATACTTCCCACAGTTGTGACTATCCCTTTTTTCTTGTACAACTTCACTGAAATGTTTATTCTCCAGTCATCAGGAATATGCCACTCTCCATTCTGGTATGATTATCTCAGAAGACATTTCTCCCCCAACTCACCCAATATCTTGTCCATAACTGTGATGATCTCATCTGTGCCTACTGCTTTCTCTAATTTAATTTTCCTTAGTGCAGTTCTTTCTTCTTCTAGGGTGGGGTCTTCTTCCTCTTCCTCTTCCATTATAGGCTGTGCATGGGAGCAATACAACTTCTGTGGGGTTTTCTTCATTTAGAAGTTGCTAGAAGTAGACTGGTGAGCAGGTTATTGCTGGCATCCATTATGAATGGCGCCTGATGACTGTATTCTTTATTTTCTTGCCTTTGCCTTGTAACCTAGTAGAATTTCTATGTGTCACCTGTTGAGTTAATTTCCAGAAGCTGGTAGAGTTCCTCTGATGTCTTTTTTTTTTGTTATTGTGACTGCTCTCTTAGTCTCTTTGTTAGTCAACCAGTATTCTTTCTTAGCAGGGTTCACCTTTTATATTTTTCATTTTTTCCTGGTCTATTTCATTCTTTTAATGTACCCTGGACATCTGCATTCCACCATCAGCTTTCCTTGTGTATCTTATTTCCAGACCTCGGCCTCATATTTGGTCTATCATTTTCACACATGCTGTTTTATAGATACTGCCATGCTTTTTCTACTCCACTTAGTTCCTTTTCTTCCTAAAGTACTAGAGCCTTGAGACTTTCTTTTTACTCATGTGCTTTTGCTTCAGTCAGCTGCTAGGTATTCATACTAGTATCTGCTGATCTTAGAGCCTTCTCTGACCACTGTTTGCAGCTGATTGTGGCCACCAGTGGTTTATGTTCTGGGAGGACTGTTGTAGTGGGATTACTTTGCAAAGGCTACCTGAAATGCATGTTGGCCAGTCTTATATGTGATCTTGTGACTGCCTCTCCTGCTGAACTATGAGCTGGCCACTAACAACCCATTCACCAGATAGAAGTTTAGAATGGCCTCTCCTTCTTTATATCTGTTGCTTCACCCATGTGGATCCAGGCAGTTCTCATATCCGTAGCCGGATCCAGCACTAGGCAACCTAGGCAGTTGCCCAGGGCTCACTGGCATGGAGGAGGGAGATCTGCTACAACATTTAATTTGTGTGTGTCTGTAAAATGCCCCATTTAGGGATGGCACATTGCTTAACTTGTTCAGACTCAATCCCTGTACCTAGATTACAGGAAACAAATGCCTGAATCCTCTACACCAACTACCAAACTGTCATCAGGGGTGCATTTTCAAGGACTGCTTAGTTTCAATGCATTTTCAAGGACTGTTGGATTTCAGTACATTTTCAAAGAATGTTGAGTTTCAGTGCATTTTCAAGGAATGTTGAGTTTCAATGGAAGAAAAGCTTAATGTTGCTCATGCTAACTCTATTTTCAATGTGTAACTGTTTAGCAAATAGCCATAATCAATGATTGTACTATAATTTGAAAGCAGAGTTAGTAGCACAACATGTAGCATACTAGCATTTGCTGTGAGTTCTACTCCCAAACCATGCAGATGGAATGCTGATACTGCAGTGCCCTTTAAGGGGGGTGACTGCATTCCAGAATGTGTCCTCTTTTGGATGACATGCCAAGTAACTACTAATGTGTTATCAGTTTGCCAGCCATTCCCTATTGCAATATTACCAGTTTACTATTTTTAATGTAGCATAAGCAATTTATTCTTCAAGGGCAGCAGACACTGAATTTGCAGATGAAACACTGAAATGTGAAGTTATTTGTCAGCAGCAACCTCTTCATTAATTACATATCTCTTTAATGTGGAATTGTTTAGATGATTTTTATTTCTGCAGAGATTGTGCATATTGACTGATATTGGTGGATTGTAATTACAGAAGTCTGAGTGGCTTTTTATGGTTGAAATGTTCTGAAATTAGTAGTTTTTTCATTATTAGTTCATACATTTTGTTTCATTGCTCACTGGAAAAATGTTCAAAACTACAAATTTAAAACACGCTGTAAAAAGTGGTGCTGTATTATACAAGGAATGTAATTTAATACAATGAGCAAGGTGGAAGGTGCATCAAAGAATACATGGATGTATGGACAGTCCTAAAAAATGTGTGCAAGGGGCATGTAGTTTGAAAACAGCCCAGAGGTAAACTTAATCCACCACTGGCCATATGCATTTTCTTTGAATGTGGGTTTGAATGCCATTTCAATGAATATGAGTTTCAATGGCAGACAAGGATATATTCATGCTAGTCTGCTTTCATTCTCAGACTGTATTGATTTGTTTAGCAAATGGCCATCAGTGTTTGTGCTATAACACAAAATAAACATTTTAAATATCTCTTATCATTGTAGAAGAAAAGAAGAGAATCATATACACACTGACAGGTATGAACAGTGTTTTTGGTAACTGGTGTAAAATAGCCACGTAATGGGATACTGGAATGTGGAGGGGAGAGGTTGCTGCCAGGGGAGCTGCTCTGGGGTGCTCTGATCCATTACCCTGTATAGAGTCTGATTTATCCATGATCTGGCTCAGCTCATATCCTGTTCTTTCTGCCCTGTTGTGATGAAAGGAGGTACTGTCAGCACAGCTATCTGGAATTTTCTAAATAATTATATGCCATTGGTGAATATCAAATTGATTTATACAAGATGCTTGTGTTACAAATGTATTAGAACTGTGGGCCATACAAGATGCTGGTGTTACAAATGTATTAGAACTGTATGCCATGTGTATATTTTATTTTTTATTTTATTTTTATTTTACATTTGTTGACCAGGCTAGTCTAACTGGATATATGTCCATTTTCAGTAGAGGCCCCCCGGGGGGGGGGGGGGACTCCACATTAGTTATATAGCAAATAATGCACATAAAAAAAAACACCCTTATAGATAGGCCTATGTTTAAATTACATGAGAAAAGATTAAACATAGTAGGCAAAGAACAAAGAGCTAACTATTTACAAATATCAATATAGGACTACATTCAAACAGTTTAAGCACAGAAGTTTAACACAGAAACTTAATAAAATTAGAAATAAAAGTTAATAGAGGTAAGTGAGATTCAGCTGGGATTAGTACGTAGGTATAGCCATTGTGAGTTAAGGAAGGTTTTTAATTGCTTTTTGAAAAGTGGAGTAGATGTGAGGGACGTTAGTTTACTAGGAAGCTTATTCCAATAATTTCCACTAGAGTTAGTAAATAAACAATTGCCAGATTTGTTGTTGGGTTTAAGGGTTGCAACTAGTAGCTTATTTGCTGAGCGTAGGGTACTGAGATTTTTATATGGGTTGATCAGGTTAGCGAGAATGGGAATATTTGTACGATGCTACAAGATTTTGTGGGTGATAGTTAATTGTTGAAAGAGCATCAGGTATTGGAGTTCCAGCCATCCTAGTTGTTTTAGGTTTTGACAGTGGTGAGTATGGAAAGGGGATCCGGTGGCGAATCTAGCAATGTTATTGTAAGATGTGACCAGCTTATTTAGATTGTATTTGGATATACAAGTATAAATTGGGGAGGCGTAGAGAAGGGTGGATAGTAGGTGCATCTACTGATTTGTATAGACGTTTGTGTTAAAAAGGTATTTTGTAAAGTGCTTGGGTTTGAAATGTATCCACAATCTGCCATACTGGAGAGAACAGAAATGTACATGCACTATTGTAACTGTTTAAATGTATATGTTTTAACAGAGGAAACTGGAGGGTTAACCTCAGTCCAGCAAACTATAAAAAAATCTGAAATTAAATCACTTTATAGGCTAGGCCATAAAGATGCTATCTCACAGGTTTCAAGGCAGCCAGAGACACACAGTTTGTATTAGGAAGCTTTCTGTATTGTCTTTGGGGTGAACTAATTACTCTATGGAAGTGTGGAGGTATGCAATTCTTTTATGACTTCCAGGACCTGCCAAAGATCTGAGCAAAAGCCCTTGTGTGTGTATTTTTACAGGTAGGTGCTAAGTCCTGCCAGCTTCCTGCAATGGGAGTTTTGCATGGGAACTAGAAGTGAGATAACCAGAAATTATGTAATTCTCCAAGCTATCCCAGTAGTACTATTTTAGATATTATTTTGAGATGTCTCTTAGAGAGACTGAGCATTCTGTGTTCTGTCTTGGGCCTGACAACAACAGAAAAGGCATTCACCACATATCTGCCTTGCTCTATTATGTAAGTTATTAGGGTATATTAATTCTCTTAGATTCCGTGAGAAATATAGTGAAGCTTAGTTTAGATATTGTTTGTCTTTATTTGTCTGAGCCTGTCCTTCAATGTTGCTTTAAATATTTCCTGTGATTCTGAACTCTGATGTCACTGTGAATATATACTTAATATTTTCTTGTTCTTTTATTATTTATTATTAAATATATGCAAACATTTCATTGTGGCTGACCTTTGTAGAGATATTTAAGTTCTGAGAGTACTTGCATATTTATTTGGTGACACTGTGTGGGCCACTGCTAATAGCCTTGCTCTTGGTCAAACTACCATTTGTATTAATATTAATTTCACTCAGTATATTGGGTACCCTTGGAAAAGCCTTAAGGTAGCTGGAGAGGGGTTCTAGTGGCAGTGGTCACTACATTATAGTCTGGGCAAAAGGTGGTATAACTAGTAAACTTGTACCATCCTTTCCCAGGTGTGTGTGTGTGTGTGTGTGTGTGTGTGTGTGTGTGTGTGTGTGTGTGTGTGTGTGTGTGTATGTGCAAATCAAATCTCAAAGAGTGTGTGTGTCAGCTACTTGGGCAGGGACAAGAAGCACACATTGCACAGAAAGAGTGTTGGAGGACTTGGCTTGGAGTCCTGGCTAAGGACACAACTCTATAGTTGTGCCAGTGGGGAGTTTTATTGGGAATCCTGGAGAAAGAGAGAGAAACCACCCCCAGACTGACTGTGGTCTCTGTGTACTCTTAAGAGAAATTGCACTTGATTCAGAGAGCTGCATCTGGAAATACTATGTGTGTACTTCCTATCCTCCCAGTGAACATTTCCCACAGGTGCCAGTGGTAAGGATTAGGGTCCTTGATTAATGGTCCACTGGTGGGTCATAACATATTTATTGACTGACAGTGGTGAGATATCCATCATATATCTATTGGTTGGCAGTGGTGGAATCACCACATCACATATTGGTAACAGTGGTGCGGATATTGATCTCCTGTAGCCTGTAAGCAGTTGTCGCTAATGAAGGTGTTTGTACTCTCAAGCAGCCACATGGTAGATATTCAGAGTTTCATATCACAATAGTTTTATTTATTTTTTGTTAGCTTAGTTAGTCAGGGAGAGCAGACAAGGATGGCAGCAGAGGATTATGGCAAGCTGACAAGGAGCCAGTCGGCTGAGATGTGCCAAGCCAAAGAACTGGTGCATGCCAGCCTGACTAAAGAGGAGATGAAAATGATTGCAGCCTTAGTCACAGCTGCATCACAGACCAGCAACCAGGAAGGCAACCAGACTAGCCTTGGGGATGTACAACTCTCAGAAAACGGGCAGTTCAACTTTTCCTCAGAGGACTTTTAAAATCCATCTAGAGTTAAACAGACTTGAATTGGATGCCAAATGTTTGGAACTAGAACCAACAGAGAGACTGATGTGTTTGGAGTGTGAAGAAAAGGAGAAACAGATGGAATTAAAATCAGCAGAGAGACTGAGACATCTGGAAGCCGAAGAAAATGAGATGCAGAGGCAACATGAAAAGGAAATGCTGACTCTTCGCCAAGGTCATTGAGGTAACGGGGAAGGGAATAACTGAAACCCAGAAGCAATAAAGGTCAGTAAATTTCTTCTGCAATTTATTTATTTATTTATTTATTTATTTATTGTCATTTGTTAACTGGGTTGGTCCAAATGAGCCAAAGACCCATTTTCAGTGGAGACCCGAATAGAAAAGCTCCAATTACAATTACAGACATTCAAAAAAAAACAGTAATTAATACAAAGAATAAAAATTACAACAGCAATATTGACAAGAAACATTTACATAAAATGAAATAAACAAAGACAAAATATTTATATGCAAGTTTCAAAAAATCCAATACAATATCGGCAGGATAAACCCTGAGTAGGAATATTTACAAGAACCTGATTGTAGATAAACTGTAAATTGGAGTGTTAGAAGAGCAAGAAAGAAAGGTGGATAAAAAGAGAGAGAAAAACTTAAAGTAATCAAAAGTAGAATTTAGGAAGAAATCAATTAGAGATCAGGTTGGAGCCTTTACCAAGGGTGATAATTTTGATAGTTTTATTTGTATGTTTGAAAGGGTATGTAACCAGTATAATGTTAACCAAGGGCTTTGGGTGCAGTTCCTGACCCTCTTACTCCATGGTAAAGCTGTAAATGCTGTTTCTAAATTGTCTGATACTGATTGCTTACATTATAATACAGTTAAAATTGTTTATTGGAATGCTTTAAGTTAACACCTGAAGCTTATAGAAAAAAATTTTGTGAGTATAGACGCAAGGCAGATGAAGGTGCGTGTGATTATATTGTTGAGTTAAGCACTTATTTTCGTAGGTGGGTGAATGGGTGTCAGTTCACTACTTTTGAAGGGATGGCAGACTTTTTGGTGAGGGAACAAGCTCTTAACACTTTGCCTGAGCACATGAGAATCTGGTTGGCAGATAGGGAATGCAACACCGCGGATGAGTTGGGGAAGAAAAGGAGACCTATACCTATCAAGCAGGGCATCACTGCACAGGAAAGAGATACCCAGTGCTGCACATGGGTATAAGGAAACCCATGCTGGGCAGCCTAAACCACCTCAACAGAGTCCACCAGTAACAGGGAAAGGCAATAGTTCAAGTACACAGCCAGGATCAAGGGTTAAATGTTTTAAATATAACCAGTGGGGCCATGTAGCATATAGATGTCCATGGAAGCAAGGTGGGGAGCAAAAGGTAGGGGAGCCCATATGTGGGAAAAACAGAATTCCAGTGGTAAGTTGTCTGGAGACAACAATGGTACAAAACTATCACAAGAGGTTATATCCTATCTTAGTAGATGGGAAACAGGACACTGCTAAGACAGACACAGCCTCTGACCTAACTACTGTGAAGCCTGCAATGGTTAAAGAGGAAAATTACTTGCTTGGGTAGTCTACTCCAGTCAGAGCTTTAGGAGGGACCCCATTCCAAATACCTTTGGCTAGGGTTAACCTTGACTGGGAGGGTGGAAAAGAAAGCAAGCAAGTAGGCATGTTTGAGGATATTCCTGCAGATGTCCTGATAGTGAATGATTTTGATAATGCAGTACCTTGTGTGCATGCAGTGACACACAGTCAGGCTTGGAGACAGGCATGTGTGTCTGGTAGCCTGGGGGTGACCCAGACAGACCACACACTTGAAGCCAGGACTAGTGAGGTGGCTACTTCAGGGAGGGAGATATCCTGTAGAAATAATACTAAAGGTAAGTCACAGCTGCACATGGGTACTGATGTTCTCCTGGACAGAGTGACTGCAGGGACAGAGGTGAGTTGTAGTACCCAGGCTTTACAGTGAGGCACCGCTGTCATCAGATACCAGACTTCCTGTGGAAGGGGAGCTGGGAAGGGTTACAAAGACAGAGTTGTTACAGGTTCAGCTCTCAGACCCTACATTACAAGGCTTGAGGGAGGTAGCAAGGGAGGCATCTGATTCTCAAGGAAAAGAGAGTTCTGTATACTGGAACAAAGTGTTATTGTACAGAGACTGGACACCTGAGGGAGGGCTAGAGGGTGAGAGAATACAGCAGTTGGTAGTGCCCAGAGCCTACCATCTGCCACTTCTAGCCATAGCCCATGATATTCCCTTTGCAGGTCATATAGACATAAAGCATACCAAGAGACATATTATGCAGAACTTTTGTTGGCCTGGGATTGCAAGGGATATAACAGGGTACTGCAGGACCTGTGAGCAGTGCCAAAAAGTAGTCAAGGCAGGAGAAAAGTTCAAAGCTCCTTTGATGCCTTTGCCTGTGATTGAGGAACCATTTCAGAGGGTAGCTATGGATATTGTGGGGCCTCTGAGTACCCCAAGTTCCTTAGGGCAGAAGTATAATCTAGTGGTAGTGGATTATGCTACCAGATATCCTGAAGCAGTGGTCCTGTCCTCCACTGAGGCAGAAAAGGTGAAAAATGCTTTGTTAGAGATTTTCAGCAGAGTATGTTTCCCAAATGAAATGCTGACTGACAGAGGTGCTAGTTTCATGTCAGACCTGCTGGTGTGCCTGTAGAAGCACTTTGGGGTGAAGACCAACCCTACCACCCCGAGACTAATGGCCTGGTGGAGAGGTTAAACTCTACAGTAAAGATTATGCTATGGGCATTTGCAGACCAGTTTAAGAGGGACTGGGAAAAATATTTGCCCCATCTATTGTATGCTTACAGAGAGGTGCCCCAGGAATCCACAGGTTTCTCTCCTTTTGAGTTGCTGTATGGGCATAGAGTAATGGGACCTCTAGATTTGATTTGCAATGAGTGGGAAGTGAATCACAGAAGGAGTCTGTTGTAGCATATGCCTAAACCTCAGGACAAGGCTCAGGAAACTCACGAGCTTGGCCCAGCAGAACCTGGCAGAAGCGCAACAGCAGAAAAAGGTCTGGTTTGACAGGAATGCTTGAGCTGTGGGGCAGCAGGTTATGGTTCTCATTCCTGTCAGACACAATAAGCTGCAGGCAGCTTGGGAGGGACACTTTAAAGTGGTAAGGAAGGTCATTGATGTTAACTACATGGTAGAACTGCTAGGCAGGAAGCAGGGGCACAAATTGTACCATGATAACACCCTGAAACCTTACCATGATAAGGAGGCCCTGGTGCTATATATTTACAGTATAAGGCAGGAGGAGTCTGAGAGGGATCTATGGCTACAGCAAGCCAGCCAGCAAAATTCCAAATTACAATGGTGGAGCCTAGAGTTGCAGGCATATGATTTGACAGTGCAGCACTGTACTGGGGTCAGCAATGCCAAGGCAGCTGGGATCTCAAGACGACAGGGTATGGGGTAATGTATTCCCAGATAGGCTCGCCCTCTCAAGCAATGTTTCTCAAGGAGTACTTAAAAAACTAGCTTGAGTCTTTGAAGGAGGGGAAGAGGTATGGCAAAAGGAAGTATTACCAGCATAGCTAGCTGGAATTTTCTAAATAATTATATGTCATTTGTGAATATCAAATTGATTTATACAAGATGCTTGTGTTGCAAATGTATTCAAACTGTGGGCCATACAATATGCTGGCATTACAAATGTATTAGAACTGTATGTCGTGTGTATATCAAACTGGTTTGTACAGACATTTGTGTTAAAAAGGTATTTTGTAAAGTGTTTGGGTTTGAATTGTATCCACAATGTGCCTTAGTGGACAGAACAGAAATGTATATGCACTATTGTAACTGCTTAAATGTATATGTTTTAATAGAGGAAACTAGAGGGTTAACCTCAGTCCAGCAAACTTTAGAAAAATATCTGAAATTATATCACTTTATAGACTAGGCCATAAGGATGCTATCTCACAGGTGTCAAGGCATCCAGAGGCACAAAGTCTGTACTATGAAGCTTTCTGTATTGTCTTTGGGATGAACGAATTACTCTGGAAATGTGGCGGTATGCAATTGTTTTATGAATTCCAGCACCTGCCAAAGGTCTGAGCAAAAGCCCTTGTATGTGTACTTCTACAGGTAGGTGTTTAAGTCCTGCCAGGTTCCATCAATGGGGGTATGGTATGGGAACTAGAACTCAGATGACCAGAAAAGATGTCATTCTGCAAGCTATGCCAGCAGTAATATTTTAAATATTATTTTGAGAAATCGCTTAGAGAGACTGAGCATTCTGTATTTTGTACTGGGCCTGACAACAACAGGAAAAACATTCAACACATCATCTGCCTTGCTGTATTTCATAAGTTATTAGGGTATAGTAATTCTCTTAGATTCAGTCAGGAATATAGTGAAGCTTAGTTTAGATATTGTTTTCCTTTATTTGTCTGAGCCTGTTCCTTCAATGTTGTTTTTAATATTTCCCATGATTCTGAACTCTTATGTCACTGTGAATATATAGTTAGTATTTTCTTGTTCTGTTATTATTTATTATTGAATATATTTAAACCTTTCAGTGTGGCTGATCTTTGTAGAGATATTTAAGTTCTGAGATTACTTGCATATTTATTTGGTGACACAGTGTGAGCCACTCCTAATAGCCTTGCTCTTGGACAAGCTACTACTTGTATTAATATTAATTTCTCCCAGTATATTGGGTACCCTTGGAAGTGCCTTAAGGATGCTGGTGAGGGGTTCTGGTGGCAGTGGTAACTATCTTATAGCTTGGGCAAAAGGGGGCATAGCTAGTAAACCTGTGCCAGCCTTTCCTAGGTGCGTGTGTCCTGTGTGTGTGTGTGTGTGTGTGTGTGTGTGTGTGTGTGTGTGTGTGTGTGTGTGTGTGTGTGTGTGTGTGCAAATCAAATCTCAAAGAGTGAGTGTGTGTCAATTACTTGGGCAGGGATACAAAGGACTGGTTGAAGAGAGAGAATATTGGAGGACTTGGCTTAGAACCCTGGGTAAGGACTCTATAGCTGTGCCAGTGGAGAGTCTTATTGGAGAGCTGGAGAAAGAGACAGAAACCAGCCCCAGACTGACTGTGGTCTCTGGGTGATCTTAAGGGAAATTGCACTTGATGCAGAGAGCTGCATCTGGAGATACTGTGGGTGCACCTGTTATCCTCCTAGTGAACATTCCCCACAGGTGCCAGTGGTGAGGATTAAGGATCCTTGATTACTGGTTCAGTGGTGGGTCGTCACAACTGTTATGAGCATTGCTCCTCCATTATCTAAACTAACCAATATTGTCCTGCTTTGTCTAATATGTCCTGCAAATGCTGCTTGAATGTACTTTTTTTTTTTTATCACAACCTTTCTGTGAGGCATAGCCTGATATTCTGAATACTGTCCTTTCTTTACACTAGAGTCTGATTGTCACGAGTTTATCATATCTGATGACACCCAGCACTGTTGTAAGCTGACTCTCCCTAATCACATTTCTAACACCATTTCTACTCTGTCCTTCCCCTGAGTAGTAGACAATGGATCCCAAGCCATCTGATTTTGCTGCACTGTCTTTCCTCCATGTTCCCTGGATATTTAGGCTCCAACCTTTCATTAAACCTATATTTTGTGTAGTGATCCTTAGTTCAGCACACTGATATCCAGCTTTTGCTCTACAAAGCTATACCAGGTAATCCAGGTTAGGCAACTAGACACCAGCCAGCCAGTAGTTCATATTTCACAGGTTGATTGTTTTTTTAATCCAGCTTTCACTCAACAGAGCTATCCCAGGTAACCTAGGCTGGGCAATTTGACTATTATTGACCTAGGGCTGCTGTGCTTTATGGTTGGCACACACTGGTCAATAGAGACACATAGACCCCTCTAACCATTAACATGAGGCCCTAGTGTAGGTCTGTTCCTCAACCCACTGATCACTGGCAAATAGCCACACCCATTTTTGGTGATAATACACAACATGACCAAATTAACTTGAATCAGTTTTTATATTGATGAGTGGCTTACTCTGACGCAGAGAAGAGATTGTGATATACATTCTCCTATATCAAGGAAGCTGTTCACCACAGTCGATGCCTAAAGTGGTTGGTCTACTCAACACTTTCCTTGAGAGACATCACCTAGACCCAGTCTTGCTGCCTATTATTCTATTCAGTGTTAGGTGAGCTTCAGGTGGAAACATGCAAATATTTTTGTGAGGAACCACAAAGAGAGATGGGAAGAACATACAAACTCCTCACAGGAACTGGCCAAAGGTCAGAACTGAACCTCATACCTTATACTTGGAAGTCAAAGACCTTAACCATTATGGCAAATGGATAACTATCAGGGCCTTTTTCTTGTACACTAGTCAAAGTGAGTTAGAAATGGAAATTGTGGATCTGAGGTGTAATACTGCCAAATGTTTTATTATTAAGCAGGAAGCAGGCTTCAAAACAAAACAATGGCCTTAATAAATACATACACACCTACGCAATAACATGCACACACACACACACACACACACACACACACACACACACACACACACACACACGCAAATACACATATATATATAATATGTATTAAACAGCAAATAAAACACAGTGCAGCAACCAGTGCAAACGGCTTAAAAACAAAGAGGCTCCGTAAAAAAAACTATTTAATAAAACAGAATTGTAAAAGGATAAGCCCTTTCACATATCATTCTTCATCAGATCCTAACAGACAAAAAACAAAACAATCTATTTAAAAATAGGACAGCCAGTCACAAAATTCAAACAATTAACGATGCAATGGTCTAGATTTCAAAGCAGGTTTTAAATGTATAGTATAGTTTAAACCAGGTAACCTATGAGCCTGGAGTGTTGCTATCCATTGCATTTCTAATAATTCTGTTTTCTTGATGATATCGCCCCCCAGCAGACTCACTAACAATGCCAATAACAGTAAACTTAAAAGAATGACCCACATTTTCTCTAATGTGTTTATACAATGCATTCAAACAACTAGTTCTTCTAATATCATCCAGGTGCTGCAACACTCGGTCCTTCAACCTCTGATTAGTCTTACCTACATAGAATGAAATACAGTCCTTGCAGGTTGCCAAGTAAACTAAATTAACCGACTTACAGTCAGCATGCACCTTAAACTTATATAACCTAGACATAGATGGGTGAACAAAAGTATTACTGCATGACATAAAATCACATGCCTTGCACGATCTACAGGGAAAAGTACCAAATTTAGTTGAAACCTTACTAGATATCCGAAAAGGTCTATAACAGAGCTTCCCTTTCAATGTCAGATTGTTCCTAAAAATAAAGCTAGGGACCTCACCAACTATCATCCGAATGGTGTCATCTGAACATAGAACTGACCAATTATGTTTAACAACTTCATAGATATAGTTAATATTACTACTATATTTCAAAGAAAAAACACACCTAGGTCTATTGTTGACATTATTACGAGGGTACGCCGAACTCCTGTATAGGAGAGGTCTACCTGCAGTTTGTCTAAGGTCATGGACCTCTTCTAGTTTCAGAGCTACATCAGCTTCATGATATCCCCTACCTGTCAACTCATCTGCTAAATGTCTCATAGCCTGTAGGAAGTCACTGTCACATGTATGCAATCTGGACATATGTAAGAACTGTCTCTTCATGATGTTACCGAATATCCTAGTAGGATGCATATTACTCCTAGCCAACAGGTTATTTTTGCTACATGCCTTTCTTTGTAGCCGTGAGTCAATACTGCCATCAGAATTGATGACTATAGTTGTATCTAAAAAATCAATTCTCTCCCTGGACCATTGCATAGTAAATCTGAAACAGGAACTACTATGTTCCAAATAATCAACAAAATCAGACAACAGAGTTCATATCCTCCCATAAAATAAAAATATTGTCAACAAAACACCTATAGTAAATAAGATTTTGCCTGTATGCATGATTAGAAAAAACAACCTGCGATTCCCAGTCGGCTAAAACCATATTGGTATAACTATTAGCAGGGTGTGCCCATGGCAACACCCTGCAGCTGCAAATAGAAAATGCCATCAAAAACAAAAACATTATATTTCAAAATCAAGTCTATCAAAGAACAAATCAATTCAATGCACTGATGTGATAAGCCACTAAAACTATTAGGAAAATTAATAATACACTGAATGCCCTAGATATTAAGTATGACAGTGAATAACGTGTTAATGTCTAAGGTCACCAAAATAAAATTCCTTTCTTGAAAGTTCAAACAGCAGGCACTTTCAGCAAAAGTCCATAGAGATTCCACCGTATCTTTCAGTACTGCTGGTGCTCATGCCAAAAAAGGTTTAAGTTCCTGTTCAACAAATATTGATAAAGGCTCTGTCGCCCAGCCCTTACCAGCCACAATCAGCCTTAAAGGTTATCTCTCCCTCCTTTTATGTATTTTAGGAAGACCATTAAAAAAGGGAATAACAGGATGTTCTACAAGCATAAAATCATATTGTTCCTTGGACATTTCAGACATTAACAAATCATATAAACAAACTTATTTCCTGTACAAAACGGTTCACCTCATATTGGCCACAGGTAAATATGTTTCACTATCATTCAAGAGTTCCAACATACTTTTAACTTATACACTTGCGTTCATCACAATTGCACCGCCCTTATCAGCAGGGGGTATGCAGATGTCCATATTGACTTTTAGTTGTTCAAGTGCTATGAACTCATCTCTAGTTAAATTATAAAAAGCTTTACCACTAGGGTTGGTTAGAATGTTATACAAATCATTCTCCAAACACTGACAAACGCTTCAACCACAACTGGCAGCTGTGGATTGAATAAACTAGGTTTCCTTAGGAGTTGAGACGTGGACTGTATGTTATCCTTAAACAGTACCTTGACAGCAGCATCCCTTGCAAACTTCCGTAAATCAACAAGGACATCACTAACCTGAGCTGGTCTTGCTGGAACAAAAGAAAGGCCCTTGTCAAAGACCTGCTGTTGTAAGGATGTCAATTAAATCGAAGAAATATAGATCACTAATGTCTCTGTTGCTTCTGCAAACACCTGCTCTTTTCTGCTCCATTGAAAGTCTCCTATATTTGTGCCCTCGACTGGCTGAACGGGCTGTCGCATAACTGACTGCCAATCTGAGAGGAGCTGGTAGATTGGGAAGGGTCAATGGAAAAGTTGGAGACTCGAGAAAAGGTTGTTTAGGTTTCACCTCTCCCTGTTAAGCTGCTGTGGGCAAATTATGAATCTCCGCTGCTGCCATTGCTACCCTTGCTGTGTTACCTTCATTGTTGACATTCTGTGCAAAAGAAGCCAAAATCTCCGACAAACCAGCTGAAGGTACAACAACTATCGAATCCACTGCATCAGTACCATTGGTGTCAGTTGTAGATTTAATATTTAACAAGCCCGGCTCTCTTGTAACATTTGATGAACGTGGCCAGGCAAAAATATGGCCTTCTTCAAAGTCTTTCATATCTCTTTCAAGTTTCCTCCTCTTAATGAGCGACAAACATTCATCATATGCAGTTAGGCTTATATACACATTATCAAACTTTTCAGCAAAAAATTCACCTTTAAACCTAGTATTTAGATGTAGCCTAATGGCTGAGTCCATCAATTCTTGTTCAGCAGGTGCAAAAAAGTTGGCTAGGAGTAGTATGCATCCTACTAGGATATTTGGTAGCATTATAAAGGGACAGTATTTACGTATGTCCAGATTGTATACACGTGACAATGACTTCCTACAGGCTACGAGCCATTTAGCAGATGAGTTGACAGGTAGGGGATATCATGAAGCTGATGTAGCTCTGAAACTAGAAGAGGTCCATGACCTTAGACAAACTGCAGGTAGACGTTTCCTATATAGGAGATTGGCGTACCCCATAATAATGTCAACAATAGACCTAGGTGTGTTTTTTCTCTGAAATATAGTAGCAATATTAACTCTGTCTGAGAAGTTGTTAAATGAAATTGGTCGATTCTGCGTTCAGATGACACCATTCAGAGGATAGTTGGTGAGGTCCCTAGCTTTATTTTTAGGAACAATCTGATATTAAAAAAGGGAGCTCTGTTATAGACCTTTTAGGAGAGTAAGGTTTCAACTAAATTTGGTACTTTTCCCTGTAGATCGTGCAAGGCATGTGATTTTATGTCATGCAGTAATACTTTTGCTCACGCATCTACATCTAGGCTATATAAGTTTAAGGTGCATGCTGACTATAAGTCTGTTAATTTAGATTATGTGGCAACCTGCACAGACTGTATTTCATTCTATGTAGGTAAGACTAACCAGAGGTTGAAAGACCGAGTGTTGCAGCACCTGGGTGATATTAGAAGAATGAGTTGTTTGAATAATTTGTATAAACACATTAGAGACAATGTGGGTCATTCTTTTAAGTTTACTGTTATTGGCATTGTTAGTGAGTCTGCTGAGGGGGGGATATCATCAACAAAATAGAGTTATTAGAAATGCAATGGATAGCAACACTCCAGGCTCACACGTTACTGGTTTAAACTATACTATACTATACATTTAAAACCTGCTTTGAAATCTAGACCATTGCATCATTAATTGTTTGAATTTTGTGATTGGCTGTCCTATTTTTAAATAGATTGTTCTGTTTTTTTACTGTTAGGATCTGATGAAGCATGATATGTAAAAGCTCTTATCCTTTTACAATTCTGTTTTATTAAACAGAGTTTTTACAGAGCCTCTTTGTTTTTATGCCGTTTGCCCTTGTTGCTGCACTGTGTTTTATTTGCTCTTTATTCTTTATTATTTTGAACACAGTTCAGCTGTTAATCATTGGTTTTAGTATTTTTTTTTATATAATATATATTATGCATATAATAGTTATGCTTAAATGCACTCACATATAGATGTAAATATACAAAAAAAACATACACGCACACAAAATATAGTGCATGCATCTGAGTGTGCATGTGTGTGTGCTCCCTAAAACTCTAATACATTGGCAAATTCAAAGTAGCTAACTCTAAGGAATACTGATGGCTATAAACAGGTATTTCCCCTATATTAATAAAAATTAGTGGTATTATGCTATAAGTAAAAACTGTAAGCATAAAAAGAAAAAAGTGTTACAACCCCTAAAATTGCTAAAGGAACACTTTAAGCTGTAAAACAAAACATAAAAAGCTTTACTATAACTCCCTAGTGTATTTGCCTTATATTGTCAGGCTCTAAGATCCTTATGTCTGGTTAAGCCCCGCACTGCTCACCCTCACTGCACTCAGGCTCGCCATGCTTGGGCTAGCTCTGCACCCTCTCCTGCCCCCAATTTCCACCCGCCCCAGTACTGCTAGATGTATAGCCATAAAACCACACCCCTCATATCAGAACCAATCAGTATTGTATACCTCGTTTTAAACTCTGCCCCGCCCCTCCCTCCTCCATTTCCTATCCATCCTCCAAATCCTGGTGACAATATCATAAATATATTAACTCTGTCTCTTACAATGTCACCATCCAACATCACTACTTTCTCTGCTATCCCTTATGTTATTCCATATCTCCTCTCCACTTATGAAAATCAGTTTTACCTAGGATTCCATTACCCAAAATATCAAACCACCACCCCAATTACATCAAACAAGGCAGGTCACCCAATAATTAGTCCTATATCCAACTCCTTAACCACAATAAACCATCAGCCTATTAACTCTGGCTACACCAGTTCAAAATCCAAACACTATCAAAAACTAATAAATAAATTCTTGAAGCTTATTGTAAACTTACAGTATAACCTCACAATGGATGGAGACATTCACCCAAACCCTGGCCCATCCACTCTTGATAACTCTAGCTCTTATGCTAATAACCCTACCAAAGTACTATCAATAAATAGGTCCCCCAACTCCCTCCTGGCCTGCCATCTAAATATTAGAAGCATAAACAATAAGGTACATAACTTACATGCCCTCTTAGCAGTCCACTCCCCTGATATATTGTGTCTAACTGAAACCTGGTTAAAGACATCAACTTCAGATAATGAAGTTTTAGCACCTGGGTATAACATACTTAGACTTGACCGTGCTACTAGGAAGGGAGGCATGGGTAGCTGTACTCTTCAAATCTACACTAAATTGTATTATAGACCCCATATAACCACCTCAGGTCAATAATGCAGAAATTCTTTCTACGACATTTCAGATTAATAAAAACAAATGCATAAATATTGTCTGCATGTACATTCTCCCAAGGAATAATGCCAATACCCTAGAAGATATCCTGTAGCCTAATGGCTGAGTCCATCAATTCTTGTTCAGCAGGTGCAAAAAAGTCATTAAGCAAGCATAAATATTTGAAGCTAAGCTCCAAGTTCAAACTTTGTCAACTACTTAGTAGCTCCGGATAGGTGTCTCCATATGTCAGCTTACACAGAACCTGAAGTCCCTGGGGTACAACCCCATATTGCAGGCAAGCCTCAAAATGCAGTCTCTGCCACAAGAAAAAAAAACACAGAAAAAAAAATTAAACTATACTACAACTTTAAAACCTGCTTTGAAATCTAGACCATTAGATCATTAATTGTTTGAATTTTGTGATTGGCTGTCCGATTTTTAAATAGATTGTTCTGTTTTTTGTCTGTTAGGATCTGATGAAGCATGATATGTGAAAGGGATTATCCTTTTGCAATTTTGTTTTATTAAATAGAGTTTTTTTATGGAGCCTCTTTGTTTTTATGCCGTTTGTCCTGGTTGCTGCACTGTGTTTTATTTGCTGTTTATTCTTTATTATTTTGAACACAGTTCGGCTGTTAGTCATTGGTTTTAGTATTTTTTTCTCTGTTCTTGATTTGCTGATACCACAACCCATAGCAGAGGGCAATACTTTAGAGCTGGATTATCGTGTTCTTGATAAACAACCACAGTTTTGTCATTTTGAATGTTTAATATGGGTTGGGAATAATCCCTTGCTTAACACAAGCTTTAATAATGCTGTATCTAACCTAGAAGATAATGAGGATTTGGAGGCATTTGATGCTACCCTTAAAGAGTTTGAGAAGACTCTTTATAAATTGAAAAGGGTGCAGTGCCAGAGACTGCATTTTTAGGCTTGCCTGCATTATGGGGTTGTACCCCAGGGACTTCAGGTTCTGTGTATGCCGACATACGAAGACACCTATCTGGAGCTACTAAGTGGCAAAGTTTGAACTTGCAGCTTAGCTTCAAATATTTATGCTTGCTTAATGACTTTTTTGCACCTGCTGAATAAGAATTGATGGAATCAGCCATTAGGCTACAGGACATTCTAAATACTAGGTTTAAAGGTGAATTTTTTGCTGAAAAGATTGATAATGTGTATATAAGCCTAACTGCATATGATGAACGTTTGTCACTCATTAAGAGAAGGAAACTTGAAAGAGATATGAGAGACTTTAAAGAAGGCCATATTTTTGTCTAGCCATGTTCATCAAATGTTGTAAGAGAGCTGGGCTTGTTAAATGTTAAATCTACAACTGACACCAATGGTACTGATGCAGTGGATTTGATAGTTGTTGTACCTTCAGCTGGTTCATCAGAGATTTTGGCTTCTCCTATACAGAATGTCAACAATGAAGGTAACAGCAACAGCAGCAATGGCAGCAGTGGAGATTCGTAATTTGCCCACAGCAGCTGAACAGGGAGGGGTGAGACCTAAACAACCTATTGTGGAGTCTCCAACTTTTCCATTGGCCCTTCCCAATCTACCAGCTCCTCTCAGATTGGTGGTCAGTTATGTGACAGCCTGTTTAGCCAGTCAAGGGCACAAACTACAGAGACCTTTGATGGAGCAGAAAGGAGCAGGTGATTGGCAGAAGCAGTGGAGATGTTAGTGATTGATATTTCTTCGATTGAATTGACATGCTTACAACAGCGGGTCCTTCCTTGACAAGGGCCTTTCTTTTGTTCCAGCCAGACCAGCTCAGGTTAGTGATGTCCTTGTTGATTTATGGAAGTTTGCAAGGGATGTTGCTCTCAAGGTACTGTTTAAGGATAACATAAATCCATGCCTCAACTCCTAAGGAAACCTAGTTTATTCAATCCACAGCTCCCAGCTGTGGTTGAAGCATTTGTCAGTGTTTGTGAGAGTGATTTGTATAATATTCTAACCAATCCTAATGGTAAAACTTTTTATAATTTAACTAGAGATGAGTTCATAGCATTTGAACAACTTAAAGCCAACATGGACATCTGCATACGCCCTGCTGATAAGGGCAGTGCAATTGTTGTGATGGACACAAGTGTATATGTTGAAAGTTTGTTGGAACTCTTGAATGATAGTGATACATATTTACCTGTTGCCAAATATGAGGTGAACTGTTTTGTACAGGAAATACATGTTTGTTTATATGATTTGTTAATGTCTGAAATGTTGTCCAAAGAACAATATGATTTATGCTTGTAGAAAGTACAGCTGTGTACACTTACCATAAATGTAGATGTTCAAGTGGGCAGCCCTCAGTCGGCCCGAATACCAGAGTCTTGGGATTTCTGCATCAGATGCTGTTGCCTCATCCATGATGTCAGGTCATCAGGGGTATAAAACATGCACCTGACACCATTACATCAGTTTTTCTTGCCCCAGATGTCAGGAACCCCCAAAATAGGAAGCAATCAAATGGTGTGGAACACCTCCAGTAAAAAGTAAATACCATTTCCATAAGATATGGCCAAAAAAGAGGATAGGTAGAAAGTATAGAAAGACAGGGGGCTGGAGGGAGGCTAACCAGGACTGCATAGGTTCATAGGTTGGTACTAGGCTATCGGCCCTAGGGCCTATACAAGCCTAGCCATAACAATTCCCTGGCTATTTCTTCCCACACTATTTACTTCCCTGGACCCCTGTCTAGCAGGGTGACTGACGTGATCCCCAGAGTGAATTTCCTTTCTCCCATCCAATCATCAAGGTTCCTTTTGAAGAGGGCCAAAGAGGTGCTCTTCTTGACATGTATGGGCAGTCTATTCCAGAGTCTGGGGAGTCTATGGGTCAGGAACCTATCCCTCCAGCATGTTTTGTTGATTGTCATGACAAGGTTTAGATCCCTGGAGTGTGTGGCTCTGAGGGATTGGGATTTCTTTAAGTGTAGCATGTCAAACAGCTCTGGGTTTGACATGGCCTTGTATGTTAAGCAGATATCGCCTCGGAGTAGACAATATGCAACAGAGTATAGCTGGAGTTTTTAAGGCGGTCAGCATAGGGCATCTACTTTAGGCCTGTGATTCTTTTAGTGAGGTATTTCTGTGGCCTTTCCAGTTGTTGCAGATGTCTTGAGAGGTACATACCAAATGGGGCGTTGTATTCTATAATAGGTCTAATGAGGGATGAGTACAGTGGGACAATGACCTCCTTTTTTCTAGATGAAAAGCCCTTAGTGATGAGGTGTGCCACATAAAAGGATTTCCTGACTGTTGTGGCGGTGTGGTTATTGAAGTTGAGACCACTGTCCACCTGTGTCCCTAAGTCTCTTATCACACTTTCGGTGTTTAGTGTACTGCCACCTATATATGGTAATTCACGGGTACATGTTTTTTTCCCAAAGGGGACAACTATACATTTCTTGGCATTGGGCTTCAGCCCATGGCTCTGGCACCAAGCATCTGTTTCTGTAAGGCCCTTTTGTAGAGTATCGACATCATTTGAGGATTTAGTAATGGCTCCCAGTTTGCAGTCATCTGCGAACTTTGTTAGCCAGAGTCCCTTAGTGTTGGTCTGTACTTCAGAGAAGTAGATGCCAAACAAGAGAGTCACAGGACTGAACTCTGAGGTACTTCACTTGTCACTTGTCTGGAGCTGGATTTGGAGTCAGCTACTTTTACATTGTGGGTTCTGTCATTAAGCCAGTTGGCAACAGGGGCGGCCCGTGCTATTGGACTGCCGGACTGCAGCCCCCTCAACTGTAAAAGAAAGTAAAAATAAAGAAATAAAAATAAAAAAAAAATTATAAAATCACAGACTTTCGCACATGTGCACTAGTCCAGACTGCTGCTGAGACAGTCTGGAGCATGCTCAGATTGTCTCAGCAGCAGTCCTGACTGGGAAACATGAAGAACGGAGCTCCCAGAAGTCTATGCAGTTTTAAACTGCACAGACTGTCTTGGAACTCGCGTCGGGGTCGGACTGCAACGTCAGCAGTCTGGAATTCATCGGGCAGGGTCTGGTGTGGATTGGAGTTTGCTGCAGTCTCGTCAGGGGAAGATCTCACAACGGGTGGGGATTTGCAGCTTACTCAGGATTTATGGTTTGCTACAGGGATTTGGAAGATCTACTGCAGGTAAGTGTGTGTGTGTGTGTGTAAATGCCCCAGGTGCAATATACTGGTGGTTAGACTCATGGTGGTGTGGTAGGGAATACATCAGGCTTGAACCCTGTACCTTGTATGCAGGTGTTAAAGACCTGAATTCTCTACCCACCACCATTTGTAAAAAAATTGCAGATTTTTGCCTCATATTTGATCTGATCTGTTCCTCATAATATCTGTGGTTTGTAAATGCTGCAATGCTTGATATTTGATGGTGCAGTGGTAGCATTGTTGCCTCACAGCTGCAGGTTATCAGGTTTGATTCTTGGCTGGGGTGCCATCTTTGTGGGATCTGTATCTTCTCCCTGTGTTTGTGTGGGTTTGCTTTTGTGTCCTCCCATGTTACAAAGACATGTCTGCATTATTTCTTCCTGGGCCTCTGCTGAAAATTGTTTTCTTGTTCCAAGTCAGACTGTCCTGATTAACAAATGTTAAATAAAATTGACAGTCATTTCAAACTTCAGGTTTCTGAATGTTTAATTCCTTACATATTTGATGGTGCAGTGGCAGTATTGTTGCCTCACAGCTATAGGTTTTCTGGTTTGATTCTTGGCTGGGGTGCTTTCTGTGTGGAGTCTGCATCTCATCCCTGTGTTTGTGTGGATTTGCTCTGGTGTCCTGCCATTTTACAAAGACATGTGTCTACAGTATTTCTCCCTGGGCCTCTACTGAAAATTGTTTTTTGTTCCGTCAGAAGTAAAATTGACAGGCATTTGAATTTCAGACTTCATATTCTTCAGAAAATACATAGTAAAACAACTTTTTATTCTAGCAATAAATATATAGTAACACAACCTTTTATTATAGCAATTTTCTAAGTTTATAAGATGACTATTTGAAATCTGTCCTTATTTTTGGGACTGTTTTACCCTGTTATTGGCTTTGGCCATGTTTTTTGTGCTAAGGTTGACAGCTATGGCAAGAACTGAATTCACTGAATATGTTTGAGGGCTGTATTCCCTCATTACTGGATTACTGGGTTTGTCCAGGTGTTTTGTGCTAAGAGGTTAACAGCTATGGTGAGAACTGAATTCATTAAATGATAGCCATTTAAGTTTCAGTCTTCCTCTCTTTCACAAAGCAGCTGATTTGGCGTAGTGGTATGTTGCTCTGACTGTTTTGCACAGGGACCTTGGCAGTAAAATGGTGGTAACGCAGCATTTTTCTTTCACAAAGCAGGTGATTTGGCATAGTGGTATGTTGTTCTGACTCTTTTGCACAGGGACCTTGGCAGTAAAATGTATGGTGGTAACACAGCATTTTATTCTAGCAGCTTTCCAAGATTATACAAGCAATGTTTAATGTGCCCCTGGTTTTTGCCCTTTTGACCCACCCCAATAAATTTGGCTTTTTCCAGATTTCTTGTGCAGCGAAGTTGAGATGCAGTTGAGTATTGAGTAGATTTTACAAGGAGCTGAGAGCTGCAGGGGAAGAGAAGTTTAGTGCTGATTATGCAAAGTCAGCTCGCATTGCTAATAGCACAACAGGTTGTGTACTTGCTTTTGATGTAGAAGGTTGTTGGTTCTACTCCCATAAGGGGTGAATGCTGCCATACTGAAAGTTAAGATACTAACTATGAGCCTGTTATCAGTTTGCCATCCATTTCCTATTGCAATATTACTAGCTTATTTTTAATGTAATTTAGGCAATTTATTCCTCAGGGACATCAGACACTATTTTTCGATGAAACCATGAAATATAAAGATGATTGCTAGCAGCAACTTCTTCATTACAGATTTATTTAATGTGGAATTATTTAGATGACTTTTTTACTACTTCAGAGATTGTGCATTTATACTGATAATGGTGGACTGTAGAATTGTGCATATTTACTGATAATAGTGGACTGTAGAAGTTTGAGTAGACTTTTATGATGGAAATGTTCTGTATTGGGCAGTTTTGTCATTGGTGCATGCGTTTTGTTTCATTGTTTACTTGAAAAATGTTCAAAGCAATAGGAAGGTGTATCAAAGAGCACATGTATGTTTCATATGCAAGGGGCCTATGATTTGAAATATAAAGGTGATTGCTAGCAGCAACCTCTTCATTACAGATTTATTTAACGTGGAATTATTTAGATGACTTTTTTACTACTTCAGAGATTGTGCATATTTACTGATAATGGTGGACTGTAGAATTGTGCATATTTACTGATAATAGTGGACTGTAGAAGTTTGAGTAGACTTTTATGATGGAAATGTTCTGAATTGGGCAGTTTTGTCATTGGTGCATGCGTTTTGTTTCATTGTTTACTGGAAAAATGTTCAAAGCAATAGGAAGGTGTATCAAAGAGCACATGTATGTTTCATATGCAAGGGGCCTATGATTTGAAAACAGCCCAGAATTAATCTTTATCTGCCACGGGTAAAATGTATTTTCTTTGAATGTGGGTTTCAATGTTGTTTCAATGAATGTGAATTTCAAGGGCAGAGAAGTTTTAATGCCAAGTTTGTTTAGCAGATGTCTTAGTGTTTGTGCTGTAAAATGCAAAATAAAACTTTCAAATGAAGTTCAAATCATCATAGAAGTAAATCAGTATGCACATTAGTGTTTATGGTAAATGGAGTGAAATAGCCTAGTAATGGATCATTGGAATGGCTGCAGGGGGAGGCTCCATTTGACCATAGTTTTGTGAGGGGGAAGGGCAGCAAACTCAGGCAGCCCCAGCTGAACCATACCTCCCAACTGTCCAGATTTTCAAAGAATGACTAGATTTTTTGCTTCTTATTTTTGGTTTGTTCCTCATAAAATTTGTGGTTTTCTGGCAAATCATTTAGGAATTAAGTCACTAAATAATGACACACTGAGTTTCAGACTTCATAACCTTCAGAAAAATGCATGCTAAAGTAAGACCTGTTCTATCAACTGTCTCAGTTTATACAAGAGCAATTTTTAGTACTGTTTATATGTTCCCCCAATATATTTGGCCTTGTCCAGATTTATTACATTAACAGGTTGAGAGGTACATGCAAATAAATTGCTTTATAGAATTAGGCATAGCCAAACCTCTCAACTGTCCCTGATTTTGGCTCAAAATGTTGCTCTTCCCTAATGATCCCTCCGCAAAATAGCAATTTTGGAAGAAAACATGGAGGGTTTATAATTAAGAAATAACTGTAATAATCAGTTAGATTACTTTTATTTCAGAAATGCATGTAGATTCTTTTATTTTGTCAGCTGCTCAAGTTAGCAGTACTAATATTAAAGTATCCCTTCTTTGACAGTTTCCCAGCTGTATTGTGTTGCTATTTTATATTTTTACATCACATTTTTGGTCCATTTTTCATAAAATTGTGTTTTTTTGGCAAATTAGTGACAAATCATTAAAGAATGAAGTTAGAAATTAATGACAGACATTTGAGTTTCAGATTTCATACCATTCAGAAAATACATACTAATGCAAGACCTCTATTATCTTTCTAAGTTTATAAGAGCAATATTTTAAAAATTGTCCTTATTTTTGGGCCTTTGTCCCATTTCTTTGTATGGCTTTGTCCAGATTTCTTGCTCTGAGGTTGAGAGGTATGACAAATGTGTCAGGGCCATCACATGTCAACCAGAGACATTTCAAACTGTGACATACTTGTTGCACCCCACTCCCCCATGTAGTGACTCTGGATGTGTCGAAGCAAGGCAAGGAGTAGTTATGCAGTGTAAATGTGCAGAGTATCCCCCCCATCCAAGGTAGACACAAGTACTAGAGTGGCTTTTCATCTGTCCTTGATTTTTGCAGAATGGTCTGGTTTCTGTCATATTTTTTGTACTGTTGATTTATGGTTATTACTCAAAGTGCCTGTTGCTCTGTGTTTAAGTAGCAATACTTTAATGACCATTAGGTAAGCTTGGCTGAGATTGCAAGATGCAAGTAAGCTTTAATAAGCATACTGTTAAAGAATTGCCAACATTGAAAGCCTTTCTGTTGCCATGTAGAGAATACTTAACTAGATAATGTATAAGCCTTGGGTATTGAAATGCATATGCCAGTATTTGTAATAAAGGACAGGATTACATTATTTTAAGAGTCTCATTACACTTGGAGACTTCCAGTCATCTCTGCAGGCTTTAACCATAAACAGAATGCCAATCGTGTGGTCCATAACCTGTACAGTAATCCTTTTAGTGTGGTCCGTAACCTGTACAGTAATCCTTTTAAGCAATGTATCTTGAGCTTATTTCTTGTTTGCTTTTCATTTTTTATTTTGATCATGTTTTCCCCATGAAACAAGTAGATGTCAGGCAGCAGGTCTTTTTTTGGATAAGGAACATTTTTACAAGTGGGGGCATCAGAGATTTCTACTTTCAGCATGTTACTTGGTACTTTAATAAAGCTGAATATAAATTCTAATTAGAACTGCAGTGCAAGAAGTGGTCTGAGTTGAGTGCTGCTTGTTTTTCTTATACTTGATGTTGATTGGCATCCTATTAATGTATTTAAAAAAAAAGTAATTTATTTTTTCATGCCTCACAACCTTTTTTGTTTCCATCTAGATATTAAGCTGTCATGCAGCCAATGCATTGAAATATTTTTATTCTTCTACACTTCGTTTTGTTTTGATTGGACTCTCATAATGACGGTTTGGCACCCAGGGCAGTATATTTCGTTTTTGTGGTTTTGAGCATAGCCCCTCCCCTTTCTAGTTGGTCACACCCCTTCCCATTAACCCCACCCATTCAGCTGTCTCCTGCATCCCCCCCTTTGATTTGAAGTCACCAGCCGCCACTGGTTGGCAACCCATTGAGTGATGTAGGAATTTATGCCCAGCTTAGTAAGTTTATCTATGATTCCAGAGTGGGGGGTGGTGTCAAAGGCCTTGGCAAGGCTGTGTGGACTGCCTTACCCTCGTCCATGGCTCTAGAGACTGATTCAAAGAAGTCAATCAGGTTCAGGAGACCAGATCGGCCCTTCACGAACCCAAACTGGGTGGGGTCCAGTTTTTTAAGGTTGCCAATGTCTTTGTTTATAAGTTCCATGATAATACGTTCCATGGCCTTGCAGATCAAGCTCGTCAGACTGATGGGGTGGTAGTTCCTGGGATCCAAGGTGGATCTCCCCTTGTGGAGTGGGATAACTGTAGCTGTGCGCCACTCAGTGGGCATGAAGCCTGAGGTGAGGGTATGATTAAACATGACACTTAGGTGAGGTGCCAGTTCATTTTGTAGTTCATGTAGTACACAGCCCAGGATGTCATCTGGTCCCATGGATGCTGTATTTTTAGCTTTGGAGAGTGCGTTTTTTACCTGTGTGGTGGTATTACCGGAATCTGGCAATCTTCTGGTATTGAGATGGGCCATTTAGGGGGTGAGAGGGGGTGAATTTGGCACTGAATCGATCTGCCAGGATATTGGCAATATCCTTGGGATCAGTATATTTAATGCCATTCTGTTGTAGCTCAGAGCAGATCTGAGCATTACCATTTAGATTCTTGACATAGTTATAGAATGCATTGTGGTTGTCTTTGGAATCTTTGGCAACTTTATTTTTGTAACTAGCTTTGGAGGATTTTATGAGGGATCTTAGCTTCTTACTGAGGCTGGTAAGGGAGTTTTTTGCATCCTGGGATTTTCCTCTTTTCTGCAACAGTTTCTTCCTTTTGTTGAAAAGTTTGTTTATGGCAGGGGACCACCAGATTGGCTTCCTTTTTTTGGAGGAGAGCATCTTGGTTCTATTTGGGATGGCACGATTCATGCATGAGTGGAGGTGCTTGTACAGTGCCTTAGTGTAGGATTCAGCAGTCGAAGTTTCAGTTCCTGTCTTCATGGGTGTCATGAAGTTTGTAACTTCTGACTTGAGTAGCATGAAGTTGGCTTTGGAGAAATTTTTTATGGAGGTTTCCTTACTGGGGGTGGGGGTGGGATGATGTTAACAGTGATTAGCTTATGGTCTGATCTGACCAATGAGGGGGTGACCATAGGTGTGGAGCATCGATTTCCCATGTTGGTAATGACCAGGTCTAGGATATTGGAGCCCCTGGTGGGACTATGGATTAGTTGATCCAGGGCATTGGAATTTATGAATTCCTAGAACCGTTGGGCAAAGGTGTTGGTACACAATTAGTTTTCCCAGTTAATGGCAGGGTAGTTGAAATCACCCAGTATTAGGGTGTTTAGTTGTATATTAATATTTTCCAGTATGTTAAGAAAGGTGTAATGAGAATCTTGGGGCATGGTGGGGGATCTGTAGCAAGCTATAATTTGGATTGCAGTCTTACCTGGTGTTAGTTGCACCTGGAGAATTTCAGACGCATTGTGTTGGGCAACTAACCTGGTGGTGTGAATATCCTTGGTGAATATGGACACTCCTCCACCTTTAGTGTTTCGATCCTGGTTTGGTGGCCGAAAAGTATGGTAAGAGTTGTAGCCTGGTATTACAGGGGTGCTCTCTGAAGCCTTGAACCAGGTCACAGTTACTGCACAGATATTGATGTTCTCCATTTTTAGGAGTGCCTCTAGAGAGAGTGCATTTTGAGGTTTAGACGCCTAGCATTGAGTAGCATTACCTTCAGATTTTGCATGCTTGTACTTGTTACAGAGGTGGTTTTGTCCTTTGAACTTTGCCTAAAAAAGGCACTATAGGGGTGGCAAGAGCCTTTGCCAGTAACCTGAATCCCAGGGGTGACAGTGAATACACTCAAACATCTACATTTATGGTAAGTGTACACAACTGTACTATGTTCTTCATGTTTTACTGTTGCAGTCATCACACTTGGGTTTATTCCCAAAACTGAGGAAGGGTGGAGGCAGTCAAGAAGTAGTAGGGCTGGCTAGCACGCCTTGTAAGACTGCTGTGGCAAATCCAGCTCTGGATTTGGAAAAGATAGGTAAGTGGTAATGCTTGGTGAAGGTGTGTACAGAACTCCAAGTTGCAGCTTCCAGGATGTCCCTGGTAGGGACTCCCCTGAGAAAAGCTGTAGAGGTTGATGTAGCCTGGTGGAATGAGGCCTGATCCCCTGTGGGGTAGGTTTTCCATAGTGTTTGTAGCAGAAATGGATGCAGTGTGCTATCCATTTAGAAATGGTTTGTTTTGAAATGGCCTTGCCCTCTGCCCCTGTAGCAAAGCTAACCAGCAGCTGGTTGGATTTTCTGAAAGGTTTATTCCTGTCAATGTAGAACCTGAGCTGTCTGTGCATGTCCAAGGAGTGCAGTATCCTTTCCCTTTTATTCTGAGGATTAGGAAAAAAAGGTTGGCAAATGGATGGATTGGTTTAAAGCCACACTGGATACTACCCTGGGCATAAAAGATGGGTTAGTCCTGAGTGAAACCTTGTACGCATGGAAGATAATGAAGGGTTCCACAGCCAGAAGGGCATGTAACTCAAACACTCTTCTTGCTGAAGTGATGGCTATCAGTAAGGCTGTTTTCCAAGAGAGAAATTTTAACTCTGCTGTAGCAGCAGGCTCAAAAGGGGGAAGCATGAGCTTCTCTAATAAAAAGTTAAGATCCCAGGCAGGAGTGGGAGCTCTCCTTGGGGGTCTTAAATTGTTAACTCCTCTTAGGAGCTGTTTGATCAGAGGGTGAGAGAAGAGGGGTGGCTCAGTATTGTAATGAGCTGAGATGGCAGAGGCATGAATCTTAATTGATGAGAAGGAGAGGCTTTTGTGGAGCAGCTCTGCTAGATAATCTAGGATTTGAGGTAAGGTGGGCACGGCTGTGTCCTTCCCTTGAGACTGGCTCCAAGAACAGTATCTATTCCAGTTTTCTGAATAGGATTTCCTAGTACTAGGTCTTCTGGCCTCAAGGATAACATCCAGCACCTGTTTGCTGAGGGTTGCTGGTGATGTATTCAGGGAATAAGTCAGGCTGCCAGGTTCAGGGTTTGCAGCTGAGGATGCAAAATCTGTCCCTCCTGCTGGGACAGTAGAGAGGGGGTCTGCTGTAGGTGCTAGGGTGGCACTGCTATCAGACTGCATAGGAGTGGGTACCAGTGCTGGCATGGCCAGTCTGGTGCAATAAGGATTGTCCTTGGCCTGTCCTGTTTGATCTTGAGGAGTACCTTTGGAAGGAGGAGCAGAGGGGGAAAGGCATAGATTGAGAGGTTTTCCCATGTGAAGTATAGGGCATCCACTTTCCAAGCTTGGCTGTGGAGAATTCTGGTGCAAAATTTGTTTAGTTGATGGTTTTGGGGGGATGCATAGAAGTCCACCTCTGGTGTCCCCCACCTGTGTATTAGAAGTTTGAATGAGTTTTGTTCCAGTTTCCACTTGTGTGGGTCCATTAGATTTAAATCATCTGCCAGTGAATTTTGTTTGCTTGGCAGGAATTGAGCTTGCAGGTGCACTTGGTTGCTTAAGGTTGTATTCTACAGTGTTATGGCAAACCTGCAGAGTGGGTAGGAGTGAGTCCCCCCTGCTTGTTTATGTACCACATAACTCTGGTGTTGTCTGTCTTTCTCAGGAGTTGTCCTGGCAGGATAAGGTATTTGAAGGCTGTCAGTGCATTCTGTAGAGCTAACATTTCTTTTTGATTGATATGCAGGTGAATTTGTCCTGGGCTCCATTTGCCTTGAATGCATTTGCCTGCCATGTGAGTACCCCATGCATAGTCTAATGCGTCTATTGTCAGTCTGGAGGGTGGGGGGTTGTAAGAATGGGAGTCCCTTGTTGTGGTTGCAAGCCTCTACCCACCAAAGGAACTCTGTCCTTAGGCAAGGAATGATATGAATCACTGCTTCCAGGTCCTCGGAAAGTTGACACCAGAGACTTTTTAAGTACCATCGGAGTTTCCTCATATGCAGTCTTGCATATTGAATCAGTAGAATACACGAGGCCATTAACCCTAGGGCTTGCAGTATTTTTCTTGCTGATAGCTGGGTTTGGGTGGCCAGTAGTTTGAAATAAGTTGTCAGATAAACTTGCTTTTCTGGAGTGAGGAATGCCATCTGGGAAGTTGTGTTCAAGCTTGCTCCCAGAAATACAATCTTTTGGCTAGGTACCAGATGTGATTTCTTTTCGTTGATGGCATACCCCAGAGAAGTTAGGAGTCTTTTTACAAAGGTCAGGTGCTGAAGTAGCAATTCCTGACTGCCTGCCTGAATCAGGCAATCATTCAAGTATGGGTAAATTTGAATATTTCTCTGCCTGCAGTAAGCAATGGCTGGAGCCAGGCACTTTGTGAATACCCTGGGCGCAGTAGATAAGCCAAAGAGAAGCACAGAAAACTGATAGTGCATAGAGCCTGCCCTGAAATGTAGATATTTCCATTAAGATTCCCTTATGGGGATGTGCAGATAAACTTATTTTAAGTCTAGGGTAACTGGCCAGGAGTCCTTGGCTAGCATAGGAAAGAGCTGCTGGAGTGTAAGCATTTTGAATTTTGGTACCACCAGAAAGGTGTTTAGAGTTGACAGATCCAGAATAGGGCGCCAAGAGTTCTCTTTCCTGGGCACCAGGAACAGCCTGGAGTAGAAACCCTGTCCCCTTTGCACTGTTGGCACAGGCTGAATAGCCCTGATACTGAGAAGAGAAAGTACTTGCTTTTGTGCCTCTGTCCACTGGTTTGGAGGAAGGTCTGGCAATCAGCTTGGGGTTGGCAGAGAGTGGAAATAGAATCTTTAGCCCTGGAATACAATGTTTAAGACCCATCTGTCCTGGGTAATATACTCCCAGTGTTTTGCATGCAGGGCGAGTTTTCCTCCTAATGGTGCAAGTACTTAGGCATGGCTGAGAAGGGTTAAGGACAAGTAATTGTGAATGTTTTCCATAGTGGGGGGTGGCTTGCCACTCCCAGTTTTTGAGGAGGGAGCACTCCATTGTTTAGATTTGTGCATACCCTGAGACTGTCATCTTTGTGGTCTGATGCCCCTGGGTTTGGGCTGAGCAGGTCTGGAAGGGACTGGAAAAGACCAAATTTTTGAAGGCCAATGCCTACTGAATCTAGGTGGCTGTACCTGTAAGAAATCTTTAACAGTTTGTATGGATTTAGCTTTTTCTTCCATCTTTTTAAGAACTTCTTCTGTTTTAGAGCCAAACACACAGTCTTGGTTTAATGGAGCACCAAGTAATTTTGTCTTGACATGGTCTGGCAAGATTTGTTCCTTCAGCCAAGCATGCCTTCTCAGAACAGATTCAGTGACAACAGTCCTGCAAGATGCTTCTAAGGCATCAAAACCACACTGCAAAGTATGTTTACTAACTTGGTTTGCAGAATGCATTAAGTCTTGTAAGTCCTTATTTTCTGCACAATCAGGAATCAACAACATATTTTGTTTAATTAGATCAATAATATGCTGCTGGTACTTCAACATGTGAAACTGGCAATTTAAAGCCCTGATGGCAAAGAGTTCCAGAGGTATATACCTTCTTACCCCATCTTTCTAGAGCCCCAGAATCCTTGTTCGAAGGGGTAGGTTTTTTGGCTGTAGAATCCTTAATACCTTTAGGTCCCTGGGAAATGGTCTCTGGATCCGCAGTGGGATTTTTAAAGAAAAATTTGTGAGGGTCAGGTACTCTGTAGTATCTGTCAGACTTTCTAGGAGAAGGTGGTAAAGTATCAGGGGTAAGGCTGGATTCCATGAAGACATAATTTACAATATCCATTACAGGAGGAATAGCTAGAGGCCTATGCTGAGGCAAGTATAAAAATTCCCTGAGTCTCTTTTTGGATTGTGGGTAGTCCTGGAATTCCCAGCGGAAATGCTCTCTTAGGGTAAAAAAGGTTTCACTGAAAGAAAGGTCCTCTGGGGGGGGGGCTGAGGGAATTGACTCCTCTGCATCAGAGTCCTCATAGGTAGATAAGGGTATGTCCTGGTAATCATAGGGGTCAGAGTCATCAGACTCATGATCTGAAGAATCTGAAGGAAAATTAATTCTTTGTCTTTTAGAGGGGGGAAAGCTGGCTTCCCCTAATTAAAGTAATAAGGTCTTCAGCCATTCTAAGCATTTGTTTCTGTGGTGTGGGAGTTTGAGAATGTGCTTTGGTCGTCTGTTTCCTAGGCGTAGTGCGAACTCTGGGCCTGAGAAATTCGGTAGATTTAGTCAATAACGAAGTAGTCGGTTTAATATGAACATCGGAAGATCTGAATACACCCTCAGAAGCTGGTGCCTGCACAGCAGCTCCGGACCCATCCAAGGTAGAGACATCCGCAGGTTCCATAGTCGAAGAAGCATCTCGTGGCATACCGGAGTCCAAATGGGTCTCAGTAGAGGCCTGCGAATCTGTAGAAGCGGTAACAGGGGCTGCAAAAGTGCCTCGCTGAGTACCTGCGGACTGCCGACTAGCTTAACAGAAGCATCGTCGGCAGTTTTGGACCTATGCGGTCTGTCTCTGTCTTTATCTTTGCATTTTTTTGGAAGGTCGGTAGTCGGCTGGCTTACCGATGCCATTTTGGAATACAGAGAATGACAGCGAAAGAATTTAGAGACAAAAATAGCACAACAACGAATAGTTTGGGCATTGAACACGGCACAAAACTGACAGTGAGGGACATTGTGGTCTGGGCCTAAACAGGTGACACAGTAAAAATGAAAATCTCTGTGAGGTATTTGCTTTCCACAGGCAAGACAATTGTTAACTTTTTCTGACATCGGTTAGAGCAAGTAAAAAAGGATCCCCAGTGGGGTACTTAGCTTTAGAAGACTTCAGGTTTGAAACTTGAAAAATGAACATTTCAGGTAGCTGCCAACCAGCACTTGTGAACTGCTTCTGCTTCGGGCTCCCACGCGGCAAGAAAAGCTGATGTAATGGCATTGGCTGCATGTTTTATACCCCTGACAACCTGACGTCATGGATGAGGCGACAGTATCTGACGCAGAAATCCCGAGACTCTGGTATTCGGGCTGACTGAGGGCTACCTGCAGGCAGATAAGCCAAGTGTGATGACTGCAACAGTGAAACACGAAGAACATCATCCTGTTATTCCCTCTTTTAATGGTCTTCCTAAAATACATAAAAGGAGGGAGAGACAACCTTTAAGACTGACTGTGGCTGGTAAGGGCTGGGCGACAGAGCCCTTATCAATATTTGTTGAACAGGAACTTAAACCTTTTTTGGCACAAGCACCAGCAGTATTGAAAGATACAGAGGAATTTCTATGAACTTTTGGTGAAAGTGCCTGCTGTTTGAAATTTCAAGAAAGGAATTTTATTTTGGTGAACTTAGACATTAACACGTTATTCACTGTTATACCTAATACCTATGGTGTTAAATGTATTAGGAATTTTCTTAATAGTTTTAGTGGCTTATCACATCATTGCATTGAACTGATTTGTACTTTGATAGAGTTGATTTTGAAAATATGTTTTTGTTTTTGATGGCATTTTCTATTTGCAGCTGCAGGGTGTTGCCATGGGCACACCCTACGCTAATAGTTATGCCAATTTGGTTTTAGCCGACTGGGAATCGCAGGTTGTTTTTTCTAATCATGCATATAGGCAAAAATCTTATTTACTATAGGTGTTTTGTTGACGATATTTTTATTTTATGGGAGGGTATGAACTCTTTGTTGTCTGATTTTGTTGATTATTTGGAACATAGTAGTTCCTGTTTCAGATTTACTATGCAATGGTCCAGGGAGAGAATTGATTTTTTAGATACAACTATAGTCATCAATTCTGATGGCAGTATTGACTCATGGCTACACAGAAAGGAATGTAGGAAAAATAACCTGTTGGCTAGGAGTAGTATGCATCCTACTAGGATATTTGGTAGCATTATGAAGGGACAGTTTTTACGTATGTCCAGATTGCATACACGTGACAGTGACTTCCTACAGGCTACAAGTCATTTAGCAGATGAGTTGACAGATAGGGGATATCATGAAGCTGATGTAGCTCTGAAACTAGAAGAGGTCCATGACCTTAGACAAACTGCAGGTAGACCTTTCCTATATAGGAGATTGGCGTACCCCCATAATAATGTCAACAATAGACCTAGGTGTGTTTTTTCTCTGAAATATAGTAGTAATATTAACTCTGTCTGAGAAGTTGTTAAATGTAATTGGTCGATTCTACGTTCAGATGACACCATTCGGAGGATAGTTGGTGAGGTCCCTAGCTTTATTTTTAGGAACAATCTGATATTAAAAAAGGGAGCTCTGTTACAGACCTTTTAGGAGAGTAAGGTTTCAACTAAATTTGGTACTTTTCCCTGTAGATCGTGCAAGGCATGTGATTTTATGTCATGCAGTAATACTTTTGCTCACCCATCTACATCTAGGCTATATAAGTTTAAGGTGCATGCTGACTGTAAGTCTGTTAATTTAGATTACGTGGCAACCTGAACAGACTGTGTTTCATTCTATGTAGGTAAGACTAACCAGAGGTTGAAAGACCGAGTGTTGCAGCACCTGGGTGATATTAGAAGAATGAGTTGTTTGAATGATTTGTATAAACACATTAGAGACAATGTGGGTCATTCTTTTAAGTTTCCTGTTATTGGCATTGTTAGTGAGTCTGCTACAGGGGGGGATATCATCAACAAAATAGAGTTATTAGAAATGCAATGGATAGCAACACTCCAGGCTCACACGTTACTGGTTTAAACTATACTATACATTTAAAACCTGCTTTGAAATCTAGACCATTGCATCATTAATAGTTTGAATTTTGTGATTGGGTGTCCTATTTTTAAATCGATTGTTCTGTTTTTTTACTGTTAGGATCTGATGAAGCATGATATGTAAAAGCTCTTATCCTTTTATAATTCTGTTTTATTAAACAGAGTTTATTACAGAGCCTCTTTGTTTTTATGCCGTTTGCCCTTGTTGCTGCACTGTGTTTTATTTGCTGTTTATTCTTTATTATTTTGAACACAGTTCAGCTGTTAATCATTGGTTTTAGTATTTTTTTCTATATAATATATATTATACATATAATAGTTATGCTTACATGCACTCACATGTAGATGTAAATATACAAAAAAACATACACTCACACAAAATATAGTGCATGCATCTGAGTGTGCACGTGTGTGTGCTCCCTAAAACTCTAATACATTGGCAAATTCAAAGTAGCTAACTCTAAGGAATACTGATGGCTATAAACAAGTATTTCCCCTATATTAATAAAAATTAGTGGTATTATGCTATAAGTAAAAACTGTAAGCATAAAAAGAAAAAAGTGTTACAACCCCTAAAATTGCTAAAGGAACACTTTAAGCTGTAAAACAAAACATAAAAAGCCTTACTATAACTCCCTAGTGTACTTACCTTATATTTGCAGGCTCTAAGATCCTTATGTCTGGTTAAGCCCCGCACTGCTCACCCTCGCTGCACTCAGGCTCGCCATGCTTGGGCTCGCTCTGTGCCCTCTCCTGCCCCCAATTCCCACCCGCCCCAGTACTGCTAAATGTATAGCCATAAAACCACACCCCTCATATCAGAACCAATCAGTATTGTATACCTCATTTTAAACTCCGCCCCTCCCCTCCCTCCTCCATTTCCTATCCATCCTCCATATCCTGGTGACAATATCATAAAGATATTAACTCTGTCTCTTACTATGTCACCATCCAACATCACTACTTTCTCTGCTATCCCTTATGTTATTCCATATCTCCTCTCCACTTATGAAAATCAGTTTTACCTAGGATTCCATTACCCAAAATATCAAACCACCACCCCAATTACATCAAACAAGGCAGGTCACCCAATAATTAGTCCTATATCCAACTCCTTAACCACAATAAACCATCAGCCTATTAACTCTAGATACATCAGTTCAAAATCCAAACACTATCAAAAACTAATAAATAAATTCTTGAAGCTTATTGTAAACTTACACTATAACCTCACAATGGATGGAGACATTCACCCAAACCCTGGCCCATCCACTCTTGATAACTCTAGCTCTTATGCTAATAACCCTACCAAAGTACTATCAATAAATAGGTCCCCCAACTCCCTCCTGGCCTGCCATCTAAATATTAGAAGCATAAACAATAAGGTACATAACTTACATGCCCTCTTAGCAGTCCACTCCCCTGATATACTGTGTCTAACTGAAACCTGGTTAAAGCCATCAACTTCAGATAATGAAGTTTTAGCACCTGGGTATAACATACTTAGACTTGACCGTGCTACTAGGAAGGGAGGCATGGGTAGCTGTACTCTTCAAATCTACACTAAATTTTATTATAGACCCCATACAACCACCCCAGGTCAATAATGCAGAAATTCTTTCTACGACATTTCAGATTAATAAAAACAAATGCATAAATATTGTCTGCATGTACATTCTCCCAGGGAATAACGCCAATACCCTAGAAGATATCCTCCACTGGTTAGCTAGTATCTATCCCCAAGAAACCATAGTACTTGGAGATTTTAACATAGACTGGAACACTTGCTCCTCGGAATCTCCTACTACCCATGTAAACCTATATGGGTTTACACAGGTCATATCCACCTCCACCAGGATACGCAAATCTAATCACAAAGAAAGTATACTAGACTGGATATTAATCAATAGTCACCCCCAAATATATACATTAGGGACGCCCCGATGACCTCAGTGATTACTTTCTTACCTTTATATTTAAACACAAAACCAATAACCCCAACCAGCCCACCTATAGAACTGTGAGAAATAATAAGAGCTTTAATCCTACCATGTTTCAAGAGGAACTCAAAACATGCAATTGGTCTGCCCTAAAATACCTGCCCCTGGATGAAGCTGTTGTTACTTTAGCAATAAATTCCTTGCCATCCTTAATTCTCATGCTCCTGCTCGCTCCATTAGGACCAAAACAAAAACTGCACCGTGGCTCTCTAAAGATACCAAATCAAAAATCACACTCAGAAGCAAGGCATGGGCCACATGGTGTACAACTAAAGCCCCTCTAGATCAAATTAAATATCAGCAATTAAGGAATGAGACAAAAAGATCCATTTTACTAGATAAAAAAAAACTTCTACTTCCATCTCCAGCAGAAAAATAAAAATAACTCTCAAAAGTTTTGGGCAGGTATAAACAAACTACTGCACCCAGGACAAGCCACCACACCAACTCACTCAGCCTCTACAGATAAACTACCAGAGGATGTCGCTAACACCTTTAATAGTTTCTTCATGGAGACTATCCAGCCCTTAGCTGGCCAGCTACCTCTGAATTCCTCTAACTTACAGGTTGCCATTCCCAGTACGCAGCACTCCTTTAGCTTCCTACCAGTCTCTACATCTTTTATTCGTACTCTAATCAAAACATTAAAGCCTACTACCCTCTCTGCTGATCTTCTCCCTGCTGAGTATCTGCAAAAAGCTGCAGATACCATAACATACCCCATCTCCATTCTAATCAATCGTACCATATCAAAAGCTACAGTCCCCTCTATGTGGAAAATATCCCATGTCATACCACTCAAAGGTGGTAGCTCTACTGAACTAATTTTATACCCATAGCTATCTTGTCATCACTGGCTAAAACTATGGAAAAGTGCATCCATAAACAGCTTCTGCACTACCTAATCTAGGACAACCTATTGGTTAACTCTCAGCATGGCTTCAGGGCACATCATAGTACCACCTCAGCCCTCCTCACCTTCTCCAATGCTATAAACTATAACAGAAACAATAACAAATTATCTTCAGCCCTTTTTTTTCGATCTCTCAAAAGCTTTTGATATGGTTAACCACCAACTACTCATCTACACACTGAAAACAATTTCTTTAGACAATCATTCTCTCCAATGGTTCCAATCTTATCTGTGTGATAGACAATAAGCCATCCTATGGCAGAATAAACTATCCAACCTCCTACCCAATACCCTAGGTGTCCCCCAGGAGTCTATTCTGGGACCTCTTTTGTTTTCCATTTTCATTAATGACCTCCATACTGTCATTCCAAAAGCAAACTGCATTCAATATGTGGACGACTCCACTTTGATTTGCCACCGCCCAGCCAGATTTGCAGACATTAACTCAGAATACTTTTAATATAGTTGAAAACTGGCTTTCTGATCATTATCTGATTTTAAACCCCAACAAAACAAAGCTACTACTTTTCTCCCCCAATCGAAGGTCCTCAGTATTATCCTTCTCCACTAAGTCTAATAATGGCACCACAATCTCCCCAGATGTCTACATGAAACTCCTATGTGTTATCATAGATAACAATCTTAAATTCAATGTGCATGTCAATCAAATTATCAGAAACATTAATAAAAAACTTGGTTCACTATATAGGATTAAACCATTCCTAACCCCACCTGCTAGAACTGCCATTGCCCGCTCTCATCTACCCTCTACCCTTTTCTATGCCTCCCCTTTACTTAACAACTTAAACAAAAAACTGATCTTAACAAACTCTCTAGCTGCTATAATCACATAGCTAAATTTGCCACTGGCTTGCCCTACAGAACACATCACTGTAAAAACCTAAATAATCCTGATTGGCTAGAACTGCCCAGGCTAATTCAGTACAACCAACTTATAGTGGCTCATAAAGTACTTAACCAACCTGAAAATACACCTGCTCTTAACAACATTATCTACCCCTACTGCAACCTCAGACCACTTCTCTCATCTAATAAAGTGGTTGCTCATACTGTCAAATCCAACAACTCAGCCTTTGACTCTCTGTTCGCCAACTCTGTTGGCAAAACTTGGAACTCAGTGCCTGCTGACGTTGCTCTAAAGACTACCCATCTCAATTCAAGAAAAGTCTCAAGCAGTATTTCAATTCTCATTGGTTATGTCCTTGCTTCAAGCCTGACTAAATCTTTAATTATATTTGTGTACCAATACTATTTCACCTGCAATTTATTTGTGTTGTAATTTGTTAAACTATATCCTAAGTTTGTGACATTGTATAACTTACATGTCTCAACAGAGTCTGTAAACTCTCCTTAATTTGTATTATGTTATGTTTGCTTTTGTAACTACCTTTAGAGCTTTTCTCCCCAGGGCTCCGCTGAAAATGGACATGTATCCAGTCGGACTATCCCGGTCAACAAATGTAAAATAAAATAAATAAATTTATATAGATGTATATACATATAGCTATAGGTATATATATATATATATAGAGAGAGAGAGATAGATATAAATGCAGATTTTTATGTTTTTATATATATATATATATATATATATATATATATATATATATATATATATATATATATATGTAAAAACAATTGATAAACAATGATAAATATCTCCATTTCAGGAAATTAGTGACATTTTTTCAATTATGCCTTACCCCTTCTTATGCTGCATATTAGTTATAAAGTCACATAGTTAAGGAAGCCTTCCTCAAAAATAAGAAACTTTGAGTCTATAAAAGGTGATATAGGCATGAATTGTTAACTATAGAAAGTTTATTTGCACTTTTGCATTTTCACCAAGTACATGCTTTAGCCCTGTTATTTGCACTTTGCAACCATTATCAGGTAAAAAAAATCTATACATTCTCATTTCAAGCACAGTATTGAACATATTCAAAGTAAAATTACTTATAAAATGGGTTTGCTATGGGCAGACTTTTTGTCCATGAATGTCTGCCTGGGGTAAAAGGTGGTGGGAGGGATATTTAGGCTACTTGATTTAATAAGATAGTTCATTGGGTGGGCTGGATAAGGTGTAGTAGGTAGTGAAACAGGAAGCTGTCATTAGGCATGATATGATATAAGCATTAGGGGAAGGAATAGTTAAGGGATGGAGGGACGATGGAATGTATAGTCTCTCGGCAGTGGGATTTGTGAGAATTCACTTATCTGCCTAGACATAGTAAGGCCTTGCTGAGTCTAATTCTGGTGGCTACCAAAAAAGCAGTCACTAGAAAATGGAGCTCCTAGTCTAAACCAACTGTATTAGTAGTAGTGAATACAGTAAGAGAGATAAAACAACTGGAGTTGGGATCTTTAGAAAACAGTGGGAGCAAATTACCTAGGAAAATGGGAATTGTGGGAACAGCACATACAGGGGAAGAATGAGGTTTAAAAGAAGGCAGGATTTGAGTGAGCTATGTAATGTTTGACTGACAATGATTAGGTAGATTATAAGTGATGTATAAGGCTTGCAACTAAAATTATGTCAGTGCAGTCTATGATGTAAAATGCTTCCAACTTTGACTATGTCAGTATGGTTTGTTTTAATTTATATAAATGTATGATTGCCTATGTCATAAGTGATGATTTAATAAAGATGCTTTATAAAAAAAAATCACTTCAGTGCTCTGGTGACAATAACATGTCAGGTATTAAGGTTATGTGAAGCAATAAGGTAACTGGAGTTTATCTATGGTAGCCAGTAGATAGGTATTCTGGTCTGGTCTGGCATAAGGATAGCCAGTTTATTGGTTAGGTTGGTGAGTAGGTTAATCACATGTTAAGTAGTTCTGAGGTCTGGTGAGGGAAACTGAAAGGTTGCAGCAGTGTCACGTTTCCAACTGGTCTTCATAGATAATCTGCATGTTTAAGGAGATTCCTGAGATCGATGTGTTGCCAAGTGTTTGATGAAAGGGGTGTGACTGGGTGTGCTCGAACTTTAGACAGCGGTGGTATGAGGTCCGTTAGCATGATCTGATTTTTTTTTTAATCCAAAATCTTTATTGTTCCATTCTGGTAAGGTCTGTCACAAAGTCTGTATTGAACAAACAGATATTTATATTATAGAGCATGGAATCTGATTATTTTGATAAAGTACTTTCATAAGTAAGAAGCAAAGCTTTGAACCATCATTGAGTCTCACATTGTGGGAGGTAGCATGCCACATTTTAGAGATGGAAAGCTGAGAGGTAGAATCTTTCGACCAGGAAAATTTGGGGCAGGTTAACTGGATCATAGTCACCTCCACTGTTTTATTGTTAAAGAGACAAATTGTAGCTGAAAGTAAGACAATATGAAACATGAATCATAAGCAATGTCTGGACAGGCATGAAGATCATGATTAGAGGAGTTGCAGTGGTGTGGTATTGCGGGTGTGGTGGGTGTACACTGCTGGAAATGGAGGAATATAAGTGGGGTAGTTATGGGTAAAAATACAGTAGAAAGGCATAAAACTGTAGTGTTGGTTAGTTCCATCATCTTTCTTTTGTGTGATTGCCATGTGAAGTGGTAGAGGATGTAGGACAGATGCTTCTCCTAATTGGTAGCATGGGATAGTCATGACATATTAGGCTATGGAGAAAATGATAAATTTGGAAATCAAGGGCATACTTTGGGGAAAACAGGGCAGTTAGGAGCAGGAGAAGTACATGGGGAAGGGAAGTTACGTTAGGGAGCTTTCAACTTTGGGGGATAGGTACACTGACAGTTACTAATGTTATCGCATGGCAGATATGGGGGAACTAAAAAAAGTCCTGTAATGTCATTGCATCACAGGAAGCTGCATTTTTCCAGCAGGTATCAACTCACACTCAAGGAGAGGGTAGACAGCAACCCAACCAGGCCAAAGTTTACAAAGGTAAAGGATGACGGTCAGCATTCCACTGTCAGAAGGCCCTCAACAGGAGGTGAAAACTCAAAAAAGCAAAGGAGAAGCCAGAGTGGGAGATTACATGGAGATGCTGCCCACTTCAGGTAATGTTATGGACAGTTTTCTTGATACTGACCTTGGGAACCTACAGTTAGTGGATGAATATTTAATGGATTTATTGCAGAACTTAGACATGGAAGGTAGGTTTTGTCTGCAGGATCTGTTGAGAGGAGGTAACCTGGAGATAGGTCAGGTGAGGTCAGCAGGGCACTTAGAGGAAGAACAATAGATTAACCTTGGTGAGGCTGAGACTGACATAGGGTATGGCAGTCAATTGCTCATCCCATTGGGGCAGCTTAGTCAAGAAAACAGTGTAGACCAGGTTGTGAGAGACGGTATGGATGGGTTATAGGGTAGGAAGCTCTGTTGTGGGTTTATCATGCTAGGCATCCCTGCTGTGGTGAAGTAAAAGATTTGGCGAGGAGAAAATGTTGATCTGTTTGAACTGCTAGATGCAGATGGAGCTCAAAGTTAATGAAAGCTAAAGCTCCAGGTTCAGAGGCTTTGATGACAGCATTAGCTGCCTTCAGGATGAGATATCTTGTTAGGCTTTAAGATATGACTTGGGACAATGGGGTCTTGGGCTTTGTACACATTTTATGGCAGTGATTGTGAGAAAGGGCCAGATGAAGTGTTTCCTTTATTGGCATACTTTCTGACAAAAAGGGATTCTAAGAGAAAGAAGTGGACAATGTGTGGCTCTGGTATGATCAAAGTTTCAGGAAGCTGAAGGATATAGAATATGCACTGAAGTGGGAGTGTAAACATGCAGATATGTGATTAGTGACAATAATTGCTAAGGCAAGGTTACTACCTAAGGTAGGGTAGGAAATTGCAATGGGCAGATTTAAAGGTGTTGGGCCTTTAACACAGGCTGATGCTCTTGGTCAGAGTGCAGGTATGCAGATATTTGCTCAGCTTGTGGGGAAGGGCATAGGGGAGTTTGATGCTGGCATAAAGAAAGTGGGCAAGCAGGTCGCAGCCTGTCTGCAATGCAGGGGGGCATGAGAGGAGGGCTATGGTCAACAAAGGTATGAAAGGTATGGGTGATTTTAGGGCTTATAGGAGGACTGTTGTCCTTTGATGTAGGGGACTGATTTACTGGGTCAACTCACACTCCTATTAATGTATAGTTTTTGTAGGTGAATACTTGGATAAGGAGGCGGCCTCAGAGCTGATAATAGGTTTGATGCTGGGGTTTACTTTTCAGTTGGAGGCTGGGGGTTCTGCTAAGATATGTAGTAATCTGCAATTGGTAAGGGGTCATGAATCAGCAGCACAGGCATTATTGAATAAGAAATTCGGGTAGGCTGAGCATTAGTCACTTGGTGGTGCCACCATTTGTTTCATTTTGGATATCTCCCTTGAGGTTGGTGCCAAAGAAGAAACCAGGAGACTTTTGCTAAATTCAGCATCTTTTGATCCTGGGAGGGGATTTGGTCAGTGATCACATTGATAGGATGGTGTTCCAAGTTCAGTATGCATCACTGAATGACACAATTGTGGAATTCTTTCTTTCAACCATTGTTGTTTGATGAAGGCTGACACTGAACCGGCTTTCTGCTTGCTTCTGATAAGGGAACAGAATTGGCCCAAACTCTGTTGGCATCAATTCCAGTGTATAGGAATTGCCGATCATGCATACCTGTTGAATGCGTGTGTCAGGCAAATGGTATCAGTGTACTGTAGGTGCACAGTCAATCCAGTGTCCTACACCCACTTATTTAAAGTCAAAATGAAAAGTCAAAAATAAATTTATTGTCATTCAACTACACACAAGTGCACAGCTGAACAAAATTATGTTCCTCTATGTTCAACATAAACACAACCAGTAACAACAGAGAACAAATACACATAAGAACAACAGAAATGAGCCACTGAAGGTTCAGAAGCTTCAAACCACCACATCTCCACTCGAGTACCAACAAATTCAAATCCCAGTTTAAACCCTCCAAACCTGCAGACCTCACAACTGCCGCCATCTGCAGATCCAAATGGCCACAACCACTCAACAATCTTTCCTCATCCTCTATCCTCCCCATCCACCATCATTATTTCTCAAATCCTTTCCAGTTCTCTATGACCCAAATCCATTTCCAAACATTGCACTGGCAGACAGGTTTCAGCCTCTGCTTCTGCATCTGGCCTAATTTGCCACTGAAGGCCCTACTTCAAGTTTCAAGTTCCAAAAGAAAAAAGCTAAAAGCGTACATCAGGGATGTCAAGGAGATCATGATTGCAGACAACTGGACACTGGACACACTCGACCAGGAAAATGGACCAACAGATCATCAATACACGTAAATGTAAATATATAGACACACACACACACACACACACACACACACACACACACACACACACACACACACACACACACACACACACACTTACTAAAGCAATCTTTATTTATGCACATTCAAAGCCAATGAAAAACTTTTTGTTAAGAACTGCCAGTGAATTTTGAATAGAAAGGAGAATTTAAATAGGAACATGGTTCATAGGTTCATAGGTAGGTACTAGGCTATTGGCCCTAGGGCCTTTACAAGCCTAGCCAAAAAGTTACCCTGGCTTTCGCCACCCAAGAAAATTATTTTCCTGTGCCCCTGTCAAGCAGAACCACAGAAGTGATCCCCGGGGTGAATTTCCTATTACCCATCCAATCATCAATGATTTTTGTTGAAGAGTGCTAATGAGGAGTTCTGTTTGACATACATAGGTAGTCTGTTCCAGAGTATGGGACGTCTCTGGGACAGGAATCTATCCCTCCATTCCTCATCTACTTCTGCTTAGCAGAGGCCATGGTCAAATGGGCTCCTAGGTAAGATAGTGAATCGGACCTCCCCCCGCAGGGATTCCAGCATCCTATTACTTCGCTATTTCTCCCCAGTTACCATAACCACTGTTTATACCTGTCAGTATGCTTATTTTCGTCTTTACTTCTACTATAATTACAGATACATGGATTAATTTAAAGTTTTATTTCAAATTTTATAGCACAAACACGGACAGCCATTTACTAAACAAAATAATACAGTCTCAGAATGAAAACAGACTTAGCATGAGCAGTAGTCTTCTTTGCCCTTGAAATTGCATTGAAACCCACCTTCAAAGAACATGTTGTCTAGTGCAGATACAGATTCTTAGTTTTAGCACTTAAATTTGCTTATTCATACTCAGCACTTGTTCAGAACTTGTAAGCACTAAATAAGCTACTAATTACTATAGCACTCAACCTTCCTCATTACCTGGAGGAAAACAGTTTTTGTACTTTCTTTTCTCACTGACATTGAGAAAAACAGCTCTTGTACTCACTTTCCTCACTTATCTAGAGGAAAATAGTTTTTTATTCAGGCATGTCCAAGGGTCAGCTCCCAGTGTTCTCCCCTCTCTATCTGATGAATCTGGGCATCTTGAGGCAATGTAGAAATTGCCTCATGTACACAGACAACCCTCTCCTCCTACCACCCAACACTACAACCTGTGAGAGATGCACTTATCTAGCCAAACTGGAGGTAAAGCTCTCACCAACCAAGACTGAACCTGACAGTCATGAGGAGAAGGTAAACATTTGCACCACACCACACTCATCACATAGTCTCACTACGTCTACACCACCAAAATCCACACAAAGAAACTCAAAAACATTCACGGAGGCTCTAAATAATAATCTGCCTAAGCAACAGAGACCTCCAAAGCAGAAACACAAGCAACCTCCATCCCCCAACACAACCCAAATGACACATAGCCCACAAATTCAGTGTGCCACTCAAACACAGCCAATAAGGCAAAACAACATACCCAACACACTAGTCATAGGTGACTCTATAGTCAGGCACACTGATGTCCCACTCACCAGGCTAAACAAGGAGAAGGTTACTGTCAGCTGCCTGTCGGCTGCCAGGATCCACCACATAACCCACGTGCTCAGGTCACTCCACAACAAGTACTAATATGACTCTGTCATTGTCCATGTTGGTGTGAATGACCTGAGACATACCTCCCTGGACTACATGAAAAGAGACATGGAAGAGCTCTGCAATCTTGTAGCCCAGGCAGGTATGACCCTAGCCCTGAGTAGCATTCTGCCATCGCCCAGAATGATACCGCAGTACAAGGACAAAATGATTGATTTCAACAACTGGCTAAGCTTCTGGTGTCATTCAAAGGGGATCCAGTATCTGTCTGCTTGGGATGACATGGTCGACAGACCACGATGTTTTGCCACAGATGGCCTGCACCTGTCGCCCCTAGGATTCAGGATACTGGCTAAGGCTCTTGCTGCCCCTATAGTGCCTTTTTTAGGCAGGGTTCAAGTAACAAATTCACCACCATAACAGGAACAGGCAAGCAAAAACTGAGGGTAATGCTACTCAATGCTAGAAGTCTAAATTTCAAAATGCACTCACTCGAGGCACTCCTTAAAATGGAGAACATCGATATCTGTGCAGTGACTGAGACCTGGTTCAAGGCTCCAGAGAGCACCCCTGCACTACCAGGCTATAACTCATACCACACTTTTCGGCCATCTAACCTGGACCGAAACACGAAAGGTGGGGGTGTGTCCATATTCATTAAGGATATCCACACCTCCAGGCTAGTTGCTCAGCATAATACATCCAAGGTTATCCAAGTGCAACTAACTCTTGGCAAAACTGCAATCCAAATTGTAGCTTGCTACAGATCCCCCACCATGCCCCAGGATTCCCACTCCTCTTTTCTTGATGTACTGGAAAATATTAGGGTTCAACCAAACATCCTAATAATGGGCGACTTCAACTACCCCACCATTAACTGGGAAAACTACTCATGTACTAATTCCTTAGCGCAACGCTTTCTGGAATTCATAAACTCCAATGTCCTAGATCAACTTATCCACACCCCCACCAGGGGCAACAATATCATAGACCTAGTCATTACCAACATGAGTGACCGGTGTTCCACACACCTGAAGTCAACTCCTCGTTGGTCTGATCCGACCATAAGCTAATCACCCTTGATATCCACATCCCACCCCCACCCCCCATTAAGGAAACCACAGTAAGAAATTTCTCCAAAGCCAACTTCATGCTACTTAAGACAGAAGAAGTGAACTTCATGACACCCATGCAGATGGACAATACAGTTACAACTGCTGAATCCTACATAAATGCGCTCTGTAAGCACCTACATGAGTGCATGGATCGTGCTATCCCAAACAGAACCAAGACGCTATCCTCCAAAAAAAGGAAGCCAATCTGGTGGTCCCCTGCCATAAACAAACTGTACAACAGAAGGAAGAAACTGTTGCAAAAGAGAGTAAAATCCCATGAGTGGAGGAGCTCCCTGGTCAGCCTCAGTAAGAAGCTGAGATCCCTTATAAGATCCTCCAAAGCTAGCTACAAAAATAAAATTGCCACTAATTCCAAGGACAACCACAAAGCATTCTATAGCTATGTCAAGAATCTCAATGGCAACACCCAGATCTGCTCTGAGTTACAGCACAAAGGCATGAAAATTACAGAACCAACTGATATTGCCAACATCCTGGCAGATAAGTTCAGTGCTAACTTTACCCCCCCCCCCCCCAAGGGCCCATATCTATACAGGAAGAATGCAGAGTCCCTGTAATCATAACTACGCAGGTGAAAGCTGCACTCTCTAAAGCCAAAAACACAGCATCCATGGGACCGGACAACATCCCAGGCTGTGTTTTACATGAACTTCAGAATGAACTGGCTCCCCACTTAAGCACCATGTTCAATAATAGCCTCGCATCATGCTTTGTGCCCACTGAATGGCGCACAGCAACAGTTATCCCACTCCACAAAGGGGGAGCCACCACTGATCCCGGGAACTATAGACCTATTAGCCTGACGAGCCTGGTCTGCAAAGCCATGGAACGTATCATCATGGAACACATAAACAAAGACATTGGTAACCTCCAAACTCTGGATCCCACCCAGTTCGGGTTTGTGAAAGGCAGATCATGCCTCCTGAACCTGATCAACTTCTTTGAGGCAGTCACCAAAGCCGTAGATGAGGGTAAAGTGGTTCACACAGCCTATCTTGACCTCGCCAAGGCTTTTGACACCATCCCCATTCTGGAATTATAGCTAAACTCAATAAACTAGGCATAAATCCCTACATCACAAGATGGGTTGCCAAGTGGCTCACTGACAGAACCCACACTGTAAAAGTTGCAGACTCCAAATCTGACCTCAAACCAGTGACAAGTGGAGTACCACTGGGTTCCGTCCTGGGACCGGTCCTGTTTGGTATCTACTTCTCTGAAGTACAGGCTAACACAGAAGGCCTCTGGCTAATGAAGTTCACAGATGACTGCAAACTTGGAGCAATAGTCAAGTCCCCAATTGATGTGAACATCCTACAGAAGGGCCTCTCTGAGACAGATGCCTGATGTCAGAGCCATGGCCTCAAGCTCAATGCCAAAAAGTGCAGTGTCATCCCCTTTGGTAAAAACTCTGTACCCATGAACTACCACATAGGCAGCTATCTACTTAACACCAAATGTGTGATAAGAGACCTTGGGACCCAGGTGGACAGTAGTCTCTCCTTTGATAGTCACATCGCCACAGTAGTCAGGAAGTCCTTCTACGTGGCACACCTCATCATAAAAGGGTTCTCATCCAGGAAAAAGAGGTAATTGTTCCCCTATACTTGGCACTCATTAGACACATTATAGAGTACAATGCCCCTTTTGGAATGTACCTCACAAGACATCTGCAGCAGCTGGAAAGGCCACAGAAGTACCTCACAAAGAGGATTACTGGCCTCAAACAGATGGCCTACACTGACTGTCTCAAAAAACTCCAGCTTTACTCTGTAGCATATCACCTCCTCTGAGGAGATCTCTGCCCAACATATAAAGCTATGTTAAACCCAGAGCTGTTGGACATGCTACACCTAAAGAAATCCCAATCCCTCCGAGCTACATGCTCTAGAGACCTAAACCTTGTCACCACAATAAACAGGACATGCTGGAGGCATAGATTCCTATCCCAGAGACTTCCCATACTCTGGAACAGGCTACCCATCTATGTCAAGCAAAGTTCTTCATTAGCACTCTTCAAGAAAAATCTTGATGAGTGGATGGGAAATAGGAAATACACCCCGGAGATCACTTCTGTGTCTCTGCTCATCAGTGGCACAGGAAAATAACTTTCTTGGGTGGCGTAAGCCAGGGAACCTTGTTGGCTAGGCTTGTGTAGGCCCTTGGGCCGATAGCCTAGTACCTACCTATGAACCTATGAACCTATGCGTCAGGCTAGTGGTGGATTAAGTTTACCTTTGGGCTGTTTTTAAAAAGCTATAGGCTCCTTGCACATATTTTTAGGACTGTACATACATTCACTTGTTCTTTGATGCACCTTCCTGATTGTATTAAATTGTATTCCTTGTATAATACAGCACCACTTGTTAGAATGTGTCTTAAATTTGGAGTTTTGAACATTTTTTTCAGTAAGCAATGAAACAAAACATATGAACCAATCATGAAAAAACTACTCATTTCACTACATTTCAACCATAAAAGGCCATTCAAACCTCTATAATTACAATCAAATTGCTGCTGACAAGCAACTTCACATTTCAGTGTTTCATCTACACATGCAGAACCTGCTGCCCTTGAAGAATAAATTGCCTAAGTTACATTAAAGAAATGGAAAACTGATAATATTGCAATAGGGAGTAGCTGGCAAACCACCAGCCGGTTCATAGTTACTAGGCATCTCATCCAAAGGAGGACACATTCAGGAGTGCAGCACACCACAGTATCAGCAATCCACCTACATGGTGTGGGAGTAAAACCTACAGCCTTCTACACCAAGGACAAGTATGTGACCTATTGTGCTACTAAAATTGACTTTAAATTTTAAAGCACAAACACTGATAGCCATTTGCATTGGAATCACACATCATGAGTAATGGTAAACTTCTCTTCTCTTGAAACTCACAATTCCTTGAAAATACACTAAAACTGTCCAGCAGTCTGGAATTTGTTATAGAAGATTCAAGTTATTTTCTCCTGTACCTAAAGTACAGGGTTTGAGCCTGAGCAAGTTAATTAACTAACCTGCCATTCCCTAAGTAGGGCATTTTATATACACACACAAAATTTGGAAAGGAATCGCTCATTTGAAAAAAACCTCATTAGTAAGCAACAAATTTAAATTTTTCATGCAGAAGAGATGCAACAGCACCAACCGAAACTTTTAAATTTGCATCTGTACATCCTTGCATGCAGAGAAGCAGCAGGAATGCAGATGTGCATGCGTACATCAATGCATGGACGGACACAGACAACGTTCTTAAAGAAGAATACTATTTAAAAAAGACATGTCATTTAATTTTTTAATTAAAATTTAAAATGTTGTGGCAGACCTTCCTCCCACCCCCAGCCAGCGGGCCTTAGGTAACTGCCTAGGTCGCCTAGTTCTGGATCCAGCTCTGCAACCTATTCTAAGGTCATGCATGCAAGACTAGCCTGTTATATAGTGGTGCAGGTTCAGGGTCTATATTTTAGCAAAACTCTGGAACTGTAGTCTTATCAGGGTTCTGGGTGTCTTGGAAGGCATCTAACTGTTCTAAGCTTATTTTTAATGCTTCCAACATTTAGAAGGCAAATGTCAAGACTGGGAGGGTGACCACGTTTATGAAAACTGAGTTTGGGTGAAGGGGCTTGCATTCAAAGTATAACAATAATTTCAAAGAGCTTGTAAAGGGGATTGGTTTATATTCACAAACAATTGTGTTTTTTGAAGGGTTGGGTGTATCTGACAAATTGAGCACCAGATAGAACTTGCATGTATGAGGCAGTATGTGTTTGTGATGGAATAAATTTTGAGTAAGATGGATAAAAAGTGAAGTTTGCTCATTTTTTGTGGAGAAAAAGATTAAAAGTGTAACTTTGGAAGAAAGTGGAATTTTTTAGGATTGGATTATTTGGTTGCTAGTGTGGGAGGATGCAACTTAAAACGATAGTGTAAATTAAAATTAAAGGATACATTTTCCAAAGTTTGCAATTGTTTCTTACATAAGACGGGGAGGGGTGAATGTTTATACGATTGTTAGAAGTGGGGGGTAAAGGGTGAAGGAAGTTCTGGTAATTCAGAAATTAATGATTAATTTTATTTGAAATTCACGCAGACACAATGTTTCTTCAATAGTTTTTTTATTCTCCCCATCTGAGAAAGGAGACCATGGAGGACTGAGGTGTTGAAACAGAAAGGTGGTCTCTTAATTGGGTGCTCATGACTTCTGTGCCATTGCAAGTAAGACAATTATTTGTTGCAACTCATTCCAATAGCAAAAGCTTGGCCTAGCAAAATTTAAAATAAGTTTCTGCGCATCTAACTTTTTCCACCAAACCTTCACAAAGTAGTTTAAATTTCAGGTCTTTGGGTAGTATGGAGTCAGTCCTTTGAATCTACTGCAAAGAGTTCTTTGTTTAGCTCTGGTGAGGAAAGTAATGCAGGCAACATCATCTAGGGTAGTACTAGAAATTTGCAAAATGGGAAGTTAAGTCTTCTGGTGAAGGATCTTACAAAGAGGAAGGACATGGTTATAAAGGTACCGTAAGTACAAGGTCCACGACCTACAGACATGAGTGGGGCACATAAAGCTGCCAATTCATGGTAGCCTTCATTGATCAATTGCAGGGAATAGTGCACATACATAGGTAAGGCATTGTCGTTGCCTGGGTGATGCAGGATGTGTGTCCATTGTCATACTCCTGCTATGCTTTGCTGTTTATGGTCTTTATGTTTGAACGGCAGCATTGGCAGAGATAATAAAATGAAGAACGTGCATGTGTTTGTATATGCATCTACACTCACACACATTGTTTACTTGCTGATAATTCTGGGGAGGAAGGATAATTATTTTATTTTGTGTTAGGAGACTACTGTTTGTTGTAGTTTGATGCCTTGCATTCCTTGTCAGTATAACCACCACAATGACATACTCACTTCTCAGGGGAAACTGTACAGCAGTCATCTGCCTGACATGTTTGGGGTGTAGAGGTACACCTCACTGAAGGAGGTTCTGCATAGTGCAGGGATTGGATAAAAACACAAGAACAGGATGAGGTGCGGTAAAAGAAGATACGTAAACCAAACAAATAATAACAAATACCGCACTGACACAGCTGAGTACTGAAAAAAATATTTATTCAAAATAAAATAAAAAGTTAAAAGTAAGCGCTTTTGCGATTACAACATTGCTTCATCGGGTCTGATGAAGCAATGTTGTAATCACGAAAGCACTTTAGTTTTATTTTGAATAAACATTTTTCAGTACTCAGCCGTGTCAGTGCGGTATTTGTTATTATTTATTTATTTTATTTTATAGTGCAGGGATTATCTCTGTGAGGTCATCAGTGATGTTTGACACGAGTATCAAAGGACGTTATGGTGGTTATACTGACAAGGAAGGCAAGGTATCAAGCCATGGACAGCATAAAGGAATTTATAGGGGCATCCATCACCATCTATGGAGGAGAAAACTATAAGGACTAACCTCTTCTTTCATGTGATGGATGACATGCCTGGGGGCTCGTAATCTTGTGCTTTAAACTGTTGAAGCATTCAAGATTTCTCCACCTGTGAGATGTGACTTTCGATAGCACTTATTTGTCAAGGGTCTGCAGTAGTGAGTGGAGATCTGCTTGCCAATCTGCTACATCTACATGTTAATTTGTACTTGGCATAGGCATGAGTTGTGGACCAGATTTGCGTGGGTAATACATCTGAGCAGTTTATGACACTATAAAGGTATTTGATTATAAATGCTGTATTAGTGTTTATTAGCCAAACATATGAATAGGTTTTGTATTACACATGACAGTCATCTGTGAGGTAGTGGATGGGTAGGCAGGCTATAGATATAAACTGGGGGAAGCAACAAGCAGGAGACCAAAGGTGAGAGAATGTCCAAACAGCAGTGCTTACCTTGCTGCAATTTAGTTTTCACAAAGTGTCCAGACTTGCCCCATTCTTTTAGACCATTCCTCTTAAAGTCTGGTTAGTATACACATGGAGGTCAGAAAGTGGGAATGTGTGGTCAGACATTGGGTGTGAGGACATTAATTGTGTTCAGTATGCAGGTTAATGATGGCAATCATTGGAGTTGGTGGCAGTGATATTTAAAATCTGACCCTGTGTTGAATGTTGTTTCCTATAATTGCAGATCGTGTAGATTGCTTGTGCTGAGAGATTGAAAGTTATAGCAGTTGGCGAAGAAGGGGCAGCCACGGTGGTGCAGCGGTTAGCGTTGTCACCTCACAGCAAGAGGTTCTCCCATTCGATTCTTGGCTGGGGTGCCTTCTATGAGGAGTCTGCATGTCCTCCCTATGGTTGCGTGGGTTTCCTCCGGGTGCTCTGGTTTCCTTCCACATCCCAAAGACATGATGTAGGTGGATTGGACACTCTAAATTGGCCCTAGGTGTGAGTGTGTGTGTGTGTGTGTGTGTGTGTGTGTGTGTGTGTGTGTGTGTGTGTGTGTGTGTGTGTGTGTGTGTGTGTGTGTGTGTTTGTGTGTGCGTGTGCCTTCTGTGGAAGGTTGGGCTCCGGGCTGGCAACTTGACACTGTAAAAAACCCCACTGCCAATCATGAGTGGACAGGTGATCCGCTGTGGAGACCCCTAACCGGGAAAAAGCCGAAAGAAGAAGAAGCAGTTGGTGAAGAAGGCTGTACAGGTGGTTAACAGGTCAGGTTATTAGGAATGATAACACGGTTAAGGTTCTGTGCTTGATTTTCACTGCTGAGCATTGTTTCTTTATTAGCAAAGGAAAGAATGATGGTTGGTGGTACCCAGTTTAGCACGTATGGATATAAGGGTGTTTATAAGCCTATGTACATTATAGCTGGTATGGGTATAAGGGTATTTACAAGCCTATGTACATTATTGGGGGAAAAAGGGGCATGGGTGTTGTAGTCTACTTGCTGTGGACTTTGGAAGGGTACAATGGCACAGTTTTGTTTGGGGCTTTTGAAAGTCAAGATTATGGCTGTTTTTCTGATGTTATTTTTTTAGTGGGTTGAGTGTGTGTGGCAAGGCTTGATCCAGAAGAAGGAGATGAAAGGTTTGTATATAAAAGGGTAGAAAGAAACAGGTCAGGGAACAAAGGAAAAAGAAAAGAAGAGAAGGAGAAAGAATTAAAAAAAAATGAACAGAGTAAAAGAAAGGGGAAGGGACTAAGGAAAACAATGTGATGTAAATAGATAATTAAATGGATAGCTAGGAAACACTTACAGATATATAGTAAGGGTATAAAGTGATTGGTGGCATACTCAGTGTTTTTGTTCTGTAGAAGTCAAGATACAATCCTTGAAGGTACTTTGTGTGTATATAGTGTCACAGATGGAGGACCTGCTTCATGATGCAGATGTCATGTTGCAGTCACAGTGGAGCTGGCGATGGAGCAGCAGACAAGAAGCAACAGAAAATGCAAAACACCAGAAGAGTGGAATTGTAGAGGTGTGGGGAAGACATCATGCAAGATGAGCATTGCTAAGAGAGGGGCCAGTGGAGCTTTGGCAGTGGTGCCCCAGCTGTCTATCAGGTAATGGTGAAAGTGCTGAAGTAGTTAGTGAGGTACAAGTGGAGATGGATGGAGTGGACAAGGTGGCAGATTTATTGCAAGTTTGAGATTAAGCTGTGCATGTAAGGCTACATGGGTTGTTAAGGTTTGAGGAATAGGTACTGAAGGTGAGGAGTCAGGTGGGGGCACCAGACAGGAGCAGTGGGGTGGGAGTAGGCAGAAAAGAGCATGCAGATGAGAGGGTGGATCATGTGAGGCAGCAGGTAGTAGAGTCACTGGAGCGGATTTTACTGCACAGCCAAGAGATTGGTTGGCGTCCCAGAATTCTTTTGGCAGGTGGATTGGTGTATTTATTACCCCTCATATTACAGAAACTGTGAATGAAAAGATATAGAAGAGTGATTATGTTGATATTTGAGCTGATAGATTCAGATGGTGTGCAAAGGCTACATTTAGTCAGAGACTATGGGAACTAAGGATTTAGTGGCCATACTGGCCACATTTTTGGAGGAGGCCAGGTAGGTTTAGGGCTCGAGCTTGTGAAAATTGGGTTTTGGGCTTTGTGTACTATATGGCTGTAATCCTTGACAAAGCTGCATCTCAGGCTTTGCCATTCTTGGTTTATTTTCCTGTTATTTGGGAGGTGCATAAACTAAGAGTGGGTAATGCTTGGTTATGTTCTGATCAATTTTTAGAAATTAAAAGAGGTCGACAACTCTTTGCAGTGGGAGGTGAGGCATTCAGATATATGGCTGGCAATGATGTTGGATAGTGCAGGACAGCAGGATAGCAGGACAGCAAGGTAGCCAGGTGAGGGAGGTGTGGAATATGTTAGGCATGTGCTGGGCTTTTAATACAAGTAGGTGTGCCCTTTGTAGGTGATCTTTTTTTGATATGGAATGGCACTGAAACTGATTTTGCAGAGTTTTTAATATACATCACGGGCACAATACACTTGTTATGGTTTAAAAGTGACATATCTCCCACAAGTATACATTTTCTTGACAGTACCCTTAATAAATCAAGCTTCGGACAGATAGAAACTACAATGTATAGAAAATCTGTTAGAAGGAATATAGGGGGGTTGCCAGGCTAAACTCCAGTGATGAAAACATGAACATGCAATTAAACACAATAGCAGAAGAATTTATTAATAGAAGCTATAAAATGAATAACACAAATAACATTAAAATAGATGCTATTAGTAAATGGGACATAGACTCTAAGCCTCTGTTTTCAACCTTTACACTGAATGATGGACCAGCAAGACGTAGTGCATCTACTTATAAATATATATTAATATTTAACACAAATACACTGAAGATAAAGAACATTATTGGTAAATACAGGTCCATTTTAACCGATGCCCCTGAACTATGTTGTATCTTAAGTAGCACACTGAGATTTAGTCATAAAAGATCAGCCAATTTAAAGAATAAATTGTGCTATAGAGAATAGCCGATTAGTCGATCACATTTTACTAGTAATAAACATGATGCATTTCAATGCAATGATTGTGTCCACTGCAGCTCTATTAATACTGATAAGTATATTAAGCATGCTATAACTGGAAATTCTTTTACTCTGCAAGCTTATGGGAATTGCAATACAAGTAACCTAGTTTACTTAGCAACATGTCACATCTGTACAGCATACAACATAGGGTAGACTAATAGGAAACTAAAAGAAAGTATAAGTCAGCATATGTCTGACATCAAGAGGCAAGTTATAAATAATGCTCTCTACAAACACATTAAGGAAACAGATACATCGTATTCTTTTAAAATTTTAAAGCTTAAGATTGTGACAGAACAGCTGAAGGGTAGTGACATTAAACCCAAAACAGAACAAGAGAAACTAAAGTGGATCTTTAGATTTAAATCTGAGAGTAATGGCATGGTTACTTTAAGGCCACACTTAAAATATTTGCATAACCAAGTCCATTAATTGCTGTGTATCATGTGACTTTGTTAAATAACAATATTTAAGCTTGAGCTATGAGCGTCTTTCTCATGTCTGCCTGATGAAGCCTTAATGTTGAAAGTGTGTTAACACTTGCATTTACAATTTCAGTATTTTTATCAGTTTTATCAATTTTAAAATTAAACTTCAAGTTTTTATCAGTTTATGGTTTCAGGTACTACCTTTTCTTCTTTCTCAGTTATTTTTATTAGAACCAGACTTGTCCCCACACTAATACTGACTTTTTCATTATTTGGAGTTGCATAAACTATGCGCGGGCATACCTTTCAACCTCTTAGAGCAAGAAATCTGGACAAAGCCATAAGTAAAAGTGGGACAGAGGCCCAAAAATAGAGACAATTTTTAAATATTGCTCCTACAAACTTAGAAAGTTTAGTAACAGGTTTTGCATTAGCATGCATTTTCTGAAAGGTATAAAGTCTGTAAATGAAATGTCTGACATTATTTTCTAACTTCAATCTTCAATAACTTGCCACTAATTTGCCAGAAAACCACAATTTTATGAAAAATGGACCAAAACATGAGACAAAAATGAGGACATTCTGGGAAATCTGTACAGTTGAGAGGTATGTGCGTTGGTAATGCTTGGTTAAGTTATGATCAGTTTTCAGAAATGAAAAGATGTCAACAAGTCTTTGAGGCATTCAGATATATGGTTGGCAATAATGTTGGATAGTGCAGGAGAGCAAGGTAGCCAGGTGAGGGAGCTGGGAAAAGATTAGGCCTGTGTTGGGCTTTTAATGCAAGTAGATGAGCATAGTCAGTGTGTAGGCTTAATTGTGTGTTCAGTTTGTGGAGGTAATCACACAGCAGTGAAATGCGAAAACAAGAAGGGGGAAAGGGGCAGTCATTGCATTCCACCCAGGACATGTTAAGTTATATAATGTTGGACAGTTTAGTACTAGCGGGAGAGGTAATTTCAGGGAGTAGTGTTGCCATTTCAGGGATAGCAAGGGAGACAGGTTTCCCCATTCATCCATTAATCTGCTTGGGCTGGCCTCCCAGTTAGTTGGTTTTCCTGACTGAAAGGTAGATAGGGAACTGATTGAAGGTTTTTTTGGGGGGGGGGTCTGTAAAATTGATGGTAGGGTTGGATGGAAGTTTATGTAGAAATTTCAGTCAGTGAAAGGAAGGGAGGTGGTTGTTTGGAAGTTACTAGATAAGGAAGTTGAGACTGAAAGAGTATTAGGTCCTTTGGAGGTGCCACCTTTTAGTAGTTTTAGTATTTCTCTGCTGGACTAAGTACCAAAAAAGAAGCCACGTGAGTTTAAGCTGATTCACCATTTATCATATCCCGAAGCGGGTTTGGTGAATAATTTCATTGACAGAGCAGATACTCGAGAGCAGTATGCATCTATGGATAACACAGTAAAGCTTATCAAGGAGTTTCAAGATCCCTGGTTAATAAAACTGGATATTGAAGGCTCTTTTAGGCTCTTGTCAATTAAGGAGGAGGATTGGTCTTTTTTTGGGATGTGTGTGGATGGGAAGTACTACTTTAATAAAGTGATGTCAATGGGGTATGCTGGGCTTGTGTTACACTGAAAAATTTAACATGGCACTGCATTAGATATGGCAGAAGCAGGTTTCTACTCAGAAGGTGGTTCACTATTTGAATGTTTTTTTATTAATAAGGTAAGGCTGAGAAGGAGTGTTGGAAGCAATGTTATTTTTTTTGGAGATGTGTAAGGAACTCGGAGTTCTTTTGGCCTAAGACAAACTTGAGGGTCTGAGAAAGGTGTTGGAATTTTTGAAGTTGCAAGTGGACAACAATAGGATCTGCTTTGTTTGCCGGGTGAAAAGTTGCAAAAGTTGAGGGAGAAGATTGAGTGATTGAGATGTAAGGATAAGGTTAGAGTGAGGGAAGTATTGCAATTATTTGGGTAGTTGAATTTTGCATGCAGGGCAATAGGGCTGGGAAGGACATTCTGTAGGTCAGTTGCTAATTTGCTGAAGGGTGGAAAGAGTAAGCACCATTAGATTAGAATGAGATGAATGGTGAAGAAGGATTTGAGTTTGTGTTAAGAGTTTTTAAACAGTTTCAGTGGTGTTTTCTTTTGACACAATGACTGGTTGTTATATGAACTTACATTTATTCATAGGTTCATAGGTAGGTACTAGGCTATAGGCCCAAGGGCTTAAGTAAGCCTAGCCAACAAGGTTTCCTGGCTTATGCCACCCAAGAAAGTTAATTTCCTGTGCCCCTGTCGAGCAGAGCCACAGAAATGATCCCCAGGGTGTATTTCCTATTTCCCATCCACTCATCAAAATTTTTCTTGAAGAGTGCTAATGAGGAACTTTGCTTGACATAGATGGGTAGCTTGTTCCAGAGTATAGGAAGTCTCTGGAACAGGAATCTATCCCTCCAGCATGTCCTGTTTATTGTGGTGACAAGGTTTAGGTCCCTAGAGTGTGTAGCTCGGAGGGATTTCTTTAGGTGTAGCATGTCAAACAGCTCTGGGTTTAACATAGCTTTATATGTTAGGCAGAGATCACCTCAGAGTAGGCGATATGCTACGGAGTAAAGCTGGAGTTTTTTGAGGCGGTCAGTGTAGGGCATTTGTTTGAGGCCAGTAATTCTCTTTGTGAGGTACTTCTGTGGCCTTTCCAGCTGCTGCAGATGTCTTGTGAGGTACATTCCAAAAGGGGCGTTGTACTCTATAATGTGTCTAATGAGTGCCGAGTAGAGGGGAACAATTACCTCTTTTTCCTGGATGAGAACCCTTTTGTGATGAGGTGTGACACATAGAAGGATTTCCTGACTACTGTGGCATGTGATTATCAAAGGAGAGACTACTGTCCACCTGAGTCCCAAGGTCTCTTATCACACATTTGGCATTAAGTAGACTGCCATTTATGTGGTAGTTCATGGGTACAAAGTTTTTACCAAAGGGGATGACAATGCACTTTTTGGCATTGATCTTGAGGCCATGCCTCTGACACCAGGCATCTGTCTCAGTGAGGCCCTTCTGTAGAATGTCCACATCATTTGGGGACTCGACTATGGCTCCTAGTTTGCAGTCATCTGCGAATTTCATTACCCAGAGGCCTTCTGTGTTAGCCTGTACTTCAGAGAACTAGATACCAAACAGGAGAGATCCCAGGGCTGAACCCTGTGGTACTCCACTTGTCACTGGTTTGAAGTCAGATTTGGAGTCTGCAACTTTTACAGTGTGGGTTCTGTCAGTGAGCCAGTTGGCAACCCATCTTGTGACATAGGGATTTTTACCTAGTTTAGTGAGTTTAACTATAATTCCAGAATGGGGGATGGTATTGAAAGCCTTGGCGAGGTCAAGACAGGCTGTGTGAACCACCTTACCCTCATCTACGGCTTTCATGACTGCCTCAAAGAAGTTGATCAGGTTCAGAAGGCATGATCTGACTTTCACAAACCCAAACTGGGTGGGGTCCAGAGTTTGGAGGTTACCAATGTCTTTGTTTATGAGTTCCATGATGATACTTTCCATGGCCTTGCAGACCAGGCTCATCATGCTAATAGGGAGATAGTTCCCAGGATCAGTGGTGGCTCCCCCTTTGTGGAGTGGGATAACTGTTGCTGTGCGCCATTCAGTGGGCACAAAGCCTGACGTGAGACTATGATTGAACATGGTGCTTAGGTAGGGAGTCAGTTTGTTCTGAAGTTCATGGAAAACGCAGCCTGGGATGTTGTCCGGTCCCATGGATGCTGTTTTTTGGTTTTAGAGAGTGCAGCTTTTACCTGCATATATGTGATTACAGGGACTCTGCATTCTTCCTGTATAGATATGGGCCCTTTAGGGGGTGAGAGGGGTGTAAAGTTAGCACTGAACCTATCAGCCAGGATGTTGGCAATATCAGTTTGTTCTGTAATATTCATGCCGTTGTGCTGTAACCCAGAGCAGATCTGGGTGTTGCCACTGAAATTCTTGACATAGCTATAGAATGTTTTGTGGTTGCCCAGAATCACTGGCAATTTTGGGATGGGGGCCTACTTTGATGGTGAATGATTTTCTGTAGGTTGGCCTGCAGAGTGGCCATCATAGTGTAAGAAGGATGTGGCATTTTTTGAGCTTATGCCAATATTGGTGACATCTCTGGTCTGGAAGGAGAGGTTGCAGAATAGGAGATTGATTTTCCTTTCTGATAACAGTGAAATTGTTTAGGCATTGGCTAAGAAAACTGCTAGATCCATTTTGGTTTTGTTGATTCTGAGAAAACCAGATCTTGCAAAGTATGTTCATTAATTTCAGTTTTTCCACCAGGTGTATGCCTGGGCATTTCAATAAAATAGCTGACAGCCTTTCTCAATTTCAGCTTAATGGGTTTCATTCTCTAGGGCCAGAGGTGAGGCAGGATCTAGCTGCATTGCTGGAAGAGGTGTGGAACAGTGAACAGTTAAAGCATTTCACAAAAGGGTGGTTGAATGACTAAGGGTTGGGACAGAGTTCACGGTCTGACAGAGGATAGTTGCAGGTGTTATTGAAAGGATTATATGGTTAGGGTAGAGTTGGCTGTATTTATGTACATGGGTGGCTTTAGACTGGGGAAATTTGTTGGTACCTTACTGTGGAGGGACATCTGTCTTACAGATTCATATATATATATATATATATATATATATATATATATATATATATGTGTGTGTGTGTGTGTGTAAATATATATATATATATATATATATATATATATATATATATATATATATATACAGTGGCGGCTGGTGACTTCAAATCAAAGGGGGGCTGCAGGTGACAGCTGAATGGGTGGGGTCAAGGGAAGGGGTGTGGCCAACTAGAAAGGGGAGGTGCTATGCTCAAAACCACAAAAACTCACTTTAATTAAATAAGCTGCCCTGGGTGCCACTGCCAAACCATCATTATGAGAGTCCAATCAAGACAAAAATAAGTGTAGAAGAATAAAAATATTTCAATGCATTGGCTGCATGACAGCTTACTTAATATCTAGATGGAAACAAAAGATTGTGAGGCATGAAAAAATAAATTACTTTTTAAATATATTTCTGGAATGCCAGTCAAAATCAAGTATAAGAAAAACAAGAAGCACTCAACTCAAACCACTTCTCCTTGCACTGCAGTTCTAATTATAATTTATATTCAGCTTTATTAAAGTACCAAGTAACATGCTGAAAGTAGAAATCTCTGTGATGCCCCCACTTGTAAAAATGTTTCTTATCCAAAAAAGACCTGCTGCCTGACAACTATTTACTTGTTTCATGGGGAAAACATGATCAAAGTAAAAAATAAAAAGCAAACAAGAAACAAGCTCAAGATTCATTGCTTAAAGGATTACTGTACAGGTTATGGACCACACATGATTGGCATTCTGTTTAGTTTACGGGTAAAGTCTGTAGAGATGACTGGAAGTCTCCAACAAGTGTAATGAGCTTTTTAAAATAATGGAATCCTGTCCTTTAATACCCAAGGCTTATACATCATCTAGTCAAGTATTCTCTGCTTGGCAACAACAGAAAGGCTTTCAATGTTGGCAATTCTTTAACAGTATGCTTATTAAAGCTTACTTGCATCTTACGATCTCAGACAAGCTTACCGTATGGTCATTAAAGCATTGCTACTTAAACACAGAGCAACAGGCACTTTCTGAGTAATAAGCATAAATCTAAGTAATAAGCATAAATCAACAGTACAAAAATATGACAGAAACCAGACCGTTCTGCAAAATCAAGGACAGATGAAAAGCCACTGTAGTACTTGTGTCTACCTTGGATGGGGGGGGGACACACTGCACATTTACACTGCATAACTACTCCTTGCCTTGCTTGGACACATCCAGAGTCACTACATGGGGGAGTGGGGTGCAACAAGTATGTCACAATTTGAAATGTCTCTGGCTGACTGTAATGGCCCTGACACATTTGTCATACCTCTCCATCCTCAGAGCAAGAAATCTGGACAAAGCCATACACAGAAGTGGGACAAAGGCCCAAAAATAAGGACAATTTTTAAATATTGCTCTAATAAACTTAGAAAGATAATAGAATAGGTCTTGCATTAGTATGAATTGTCTGATGGGTTTAAAATCTGAAACTCAAATGTCTGTCATTATTTTCTAACTTCAGCCTTTAATGATTTGTCACTAATTTGCCAAAAAACACAATTTTATGAAAAATGGACCAAAAATGTGATGCAAAAATATAAAATAGGCACACAATACAGCTGGGAACCTGTCAAAGAAGGGACACTTTAATATTAGTACTGCTAACTTGAGCAGCTGACAAAATAAAATAATCTACATGCATTTCAAGTAATCTATAACTTTGATTATTACAGTTATTTCTTAATTGTAAACCTGCCATGTTTTCTTCCAAAATTGCTATTTTGCAGAGGGATTATTTGGGGGAAGAGCAACATTTTGAGCCAAAATCAGGGACAGTTGAGAGGTTGGCTATGCCTAATTCTATAAAGCAATGTATTTGCATGCACCTCTCAACCTGTTAATGCAGTAAATCTGAACAAGGCCAAATATATTGGGGGAACATATAAACAGTACTAAAATTGCTCTTGTATAAATTGAGACAGTTGATAGAATAACAGTTCTTACTTTAGCATGCATTTTTCTGAAGGTTATGAAGTCTGAAACTCAGTATATCATTATTTAGTGACTAGTTAATTCCTAAATGATTTGCCAGAAAACTACAAATTTTATGAAGAACAAACCAAAAATAAGAAGCAAAAATCTATTCATTCTTTGAAAATCTGGACAGTTGGGAGGTATAGTTCAGCTGGGCCTGTCTGAGTTTGCTGCCCTTCCCCCCTGACAAAATCATGGTTGAATGGAGCCTCTACAGCCATTCCAATGAACCATTACTTGGCTATTTCACTCCATTTACCATAAACACTAATGTGCATACTGCTTTACTTCTGTGATGAGTTGGACTTCATTTGAAAGTTTTATTTTGTATTTTACAGCACAAACACTAAGTCATCCGCTAAACAAAGCAATGCAGTATCACAATGAAAACTTAGCATTAAAACTTCTCTGCCCTTGAAACTCACATTCATTGAAACAGCATTGAAACCCACATTCAAAGAAAATACATTTTGCCAGTGGCAGATAAAGATTAATTTTGGGCTGTTTTCAAATCATAGCCCCTTTGCATATGAAACATACGTGTGCTCTTTGATACACCTTCCTCATTGTACTAAATTATATTCCTTGTACAATACAGTACAGTTGTTAGAGGGCGTTTTAAATTTGTTTTGAACATTTTTCCAGTAAGCAATGAAACATAATGCATGCACCCATAATGGCAAAACTGCCCAGTTAAGAACATTTATCATAAAAGTCTACTCAGACTTCCACAGTCCACCATTATTAGTAAATATGCACAATTCTACAGTCCACCATTATCAGTAAATATGCATAATTCTACAGTCCACCATTATCAGTAAATATGCACAATTCTACAGTCCACCATTATCAGTAAATATGCACAATCTCTGAAGAAGTAAAAGTCATCTAAATAATTCCACATTAAAGAAATCTGTAACTAATGAAGAGGTTGCTGCTAGCAAACATCTTTATATTTCATGGTTTCATCGAAAAATAAAGTGTCTGTTGCCCCTCTGGAATAAATTGCTTATATTACATTAAAAAAATGATAATGCTTACACTGATGTCTTACTGCTTGGTTGTTTACATTTGTTGTTTTCCAGTGGATTTGTCAGTTTCACAAATTTCTTTGTTTTATATAGTATTTTGTCTTCCTGCTATAGCATGAGGTTACATTGCACTGATAGATATTTTTCATGATTCATTTAATTTTTGAGGAGCAATTTATATTATTTCCAATGGCTGTATAGTTTAGATTTTTGTGCATGTGCATTTTACTGGCATTGGTTTATAGATTATAACACTATGGGTCTTCTGTTACAGATAGGATGGAGATGATTGTGAAGCAGAGATGGCAGTAATACATTTCAATTATGCCACTCTGTCTTCATCAGAGAAATTCATCATTTTAGTATTGGTAACACAATTCTTTATCAAGTATAGCTGTTTATGAGAGCATATACACTAGCTCAAGCAAGGTTTATCTTTTGGCATGCAAAAATACTTCAACTCTTTTATGTTGTTTAAAGACCAGACAGCAAGCAGGTTTATTCTTCTGCATTATGCAAATTGATGTCTTACTCTGTATTACTCATGTTTGCAGGTTATTATACATATTTACAGTCACATGCAAAAGTTTAACCTCCATTTCAGAAAAAAATACATATATGTAAAGGCAGAAAATATAGACCACTCCTTTTATTGAATACCAAAAATTCAGTAGGCTGTTATGTCACACACAAGATTTTTTCAGACTAAGTCTGAAAATGTTTGTGTATTTGTTTGTGAGAGGTGTAACTAAGCAGAGATCATTTACAGTTGAGAATTAGGAAAAGTTCCAGACTTAATGGCACAGTATATACATAATTCTCACAAACATATAGGAGTATACAGGAAGAATTATGGCAATGATGAAGGCAGGTACATGTCAATAACAATAAAGCAAGAATTGAAGAAATTCTTGCAAACAGTATTTACATTACACAGTGCAAATGCATGGACTGAGAACATCACAAATAGGCTAAAAGATACAAATCTATAAACAGAAATATAAATTCATCATTATTCAAAGTGGATATGAATAAATTTATCACTGTACCTTCTTTCAAATGAAGCAAGCGATTGTCGTACATATTTGTTAGCCTTGGTGTGACTTGTAGCTCGTGTCTCCTGCTACGCTTCCATGTGACATCAAAGTGCTCTTTAAATAGTTACTGTTTTTAGTAAGGGACAATGGGTTTGCATTGTCAAATCACTCAATGACTCTCAAATCATGTCTGCAAACCAGTAAACTCTTTCCTCACTACACATTGATAAGTTTAACTAAGTAAGATATACCTGATCTATAGAGGTGATTGATTCTCGCTCTTTTCCCAGCACATAAAGCCCGGGAAGAGAGCGAGAACCAAATTCAACCAATCAGCAGCATTTAGCCCGGCAAGCACGTCATGACGTGCCTGCGGACGTCGCAGTCCGAGCCCCTTCCAATTCTATGCGGTTTGGAGCCGCATAGACTTCTGGGCATCACAATGATGCCTTAATTACTCCATCGGGCTGCAATGAAAACAATAAAAAAATCTATTGAAAACCGCAACCCGAGGCGGTTAAAGTCTATGCGTACTTCGAGTAGCGGACTCGAATTTCACATTTAAACAAAAAAAACAACATCTGCAGTACTGTCATACAAGAAAAGGTATCTTTCATTTTCTTCTTTTTAGCTGAGGGCTGCAGTCCGTCAGTGCGATGCCACGAGCCGCCCCTGTATATATATATATATATATATATATATAAAGATATATATATATATATTTATATATATATATATATATATATATATATATATATATATATATATAGATAGATATAGATATATATATATATATATATATATATATATATATATAGATAGATATAGATATAGATATATATATATATATATATATATATATATATAGATAGATATAGATATATATAGCTATGGATATATACATACAGTGGATACAAAAAGTGTATACACCCCTGTTAAAATGCCAGGTTTGTGTGATATAAAAAAATGAGACCACAATAAATCATTTCAAAACTTTTTCCACCTTTAATGGCCCCTATAACCTGTAAAATTCAATTGAAAAACAAACAAAACTCTTAGGGGAAAAAGATAAAGAATAAAAAACGTAAAATAAGCTGGTTGCATAAGTCTGCACACCCTTAAACTAATACTTTGTTGAAGCACCTTTTGATTTAATTACAGCATTCAGCCTTCCTGGGTAGGAGTCTATCAGCATGGCACATCTTGACTTGGCAATATTTGCCACTCTTCATTGCAAAAGTGCTCCAAATCTGTCAGATTGCGAGGGCATCTCTTGTGCACAGCCCTCCTCAGGTCACCCCACAGATTTTCTATTAGATTTAGGGCTGGGGTCTGGCTGGGCCATTCCAAATCTTTAATTTTCTTGTGGTGAAGCCATCCTTTTGTTGATTTGGATGTATAATTGGGGTCATTGTCATGTTGAAATGTGAAATTCCTCTTTATCTTCAGCTTTTAGCAGATGCCTGAAGGTTTTGGGCCAAAAGTGACTGGTATTTGGAACTGTTCATATTTCCCTCCATCTTGACTAAAGCCCCAGTTCTAGCTGAAGAAAAGCAACCACAAAGCATGATACTGCCACCACCATGCTTCACCATGGGGATGGTGCTCTTTGGTGATGCAAAGTGTTGTTTTTGCGCCACAGGTACCTTTTGGAATTGTGGCCAAAAAGTTCAACCTTGGTGTCATCAGACCATAACACATTTTCCCACATGCTTTTGGGAGGTGTATTGTTTTGCAAGTTTTAGCCAGTCCTGGATGTTTTTCTGTGTAAGAAAAGGCTTCCGTCTTGCAACCCTACCCCATAGTCCAGATGTATGGAGAATACAGGAGATTGTTGTCACATGTAGTACACAACCAGTGCTTGCCAGAAATTCCTGAAGCTCCTTTAGTATTTCTGTTTGTCTCTTGGCAGCCTCCCTGACCAGTTTTTGTCTTGTCATTTCATCAGTTTTGGAGGGACACCCAGTTCTTGGCAACATCACTGTTTTCCCATATTTTCTCCACTTTTTGATGACTATCTTCACTGTGTTCCATGGTATGTCCAATGCTGTGGAAATTTTTTGTACCCTTCTCCTGACTGAAACCTTTCAACAATGAGATCCCTTTGATGGTTTGTAAGTTCTCTGTGAACCATGGCTTTTTCTGTAATAGACAACTGAGTAAATGTCAGGAAAATCCTATTATAACAGCTGAACTTTATTTGGGGACAATCAGGGTCTCTCTAATTGATGGCAGGTGTTTACCAAAGAAGACTGAATGCTGTAATTAAATAAAAAGGTGCTTCAACAAAGTATTAGCTTAAGGGTGTGCACGCTTATGCAACCAGCTTATAGTACGTTTTTTATTTTTTATATTTTTTCTCCTAACAGATTTGTTTATTTTTCAATTGAATTGTACAGGTTATAGGTCACATTAAAGGTGGGAAACGTTTTGAAATGATTTATTGTGGTCTAATTTTTTTATGTCACAAATACCTGGCATTTTAATAGGGGTGTCTACACTTTTTATATACACACACGTACTGTACATATATATATATGTTTATATATAGATATATATATATATATATATATATATATATATATATATATATATATATATATATATATGTATTGCAGACACTAGAGCGACATTATAGGGATGTTGACTGTTGACACCAGTTTGGTCAACACCATTTGGTTGATGAAAACAGATGGTCAACAGGTGTGTGACACTGATAATCCTCGAGGAGGGGAATATTGTGCAATCTTGGAGTTAGTATATATAATTAGCAGGGGGTATGGGGGCTTCAAACATACTTCTGTTTGGTTTAGTCCACTCCAGGACAATTCCACACACACACACACACACACACACACACACACACACACACACACACACACACACACACACACACACACACACGCATACACACACACACACACACACATATATATATATATATATATATATATATATATATATATATATATATATATAGGGTTACCTTCACTTTACTGATAGTTTACTTCCCCAGCACGCATTCACCCGACACTTCAATTACTGACATTCCCAAAGCCGACATTACCCACTCGGTTAGTGAACACTTGTCCATCTACTTGAACTTTACCCCTTATCACCGCGGTACTGCATTCTCAGAGTTGGTATATTTAGTAAGGGGGGTGTGGGGGTGAAGCCCCCCACATTGGTGGGTTTGTTTTCTTCGGGTAGGTATTCTGTCTGGATGGCCAAGTGTTCACTTACCTTTCGGGAAACATAGGCTTTGAGAATGTCAATGATTTGATGTGTCAGTAAACTGGGTTTCGGGGAAGTGGACTGTCAGTAAACTGAAGGCAACCCAGATATATATATATATATATATATATATATATATATGTCACAACTCCAAGATCGCAGAATTACAGAGAAAGTGAAATAATTTGATCCCTATATGTAGACCTCTTCCCCTCCATGCATGATAGTGATCAATCACTCGCCTCTCTATATATTTTCCTTACAGATAAGTGGGACACTTGATGAGAGGAACTTGGTTTGCTGTACATAGTTTCATAGTTTCATAGTTTAGTACTAGGCTATATGCCCTGGGGCATTTGTAAGCCTAGCCATAGTGATGTGGCTTTCGCCACCCCAAAAAATGCAAAGAATAGATTTAGAATACTGTGCCTCTGTCTAGTAGTGACACAGTGAAGGTCCCCTTATATAATAGAATTAGTTTATTGTGCCCCTGTCTAGTAGTGACACAGATGTGACCCCTGGGGTAAACTTACGATCTCCCATCCACTCATCAAGATTTCTCTTGAAGAGAGTCAGTGAGGGGCTCTGCCTAACATGAACTAGGATCTTGTTCCAGAGCATGAGAAGCCTCTGGGTTATGAATCTATCCCTCCAGCATGTCCTATTCATACTTGTGCCGAGGTTTAAGTCTTTAGCTCTCGTGGTCCTGATTGATTTGGATTTTTTGAGGTGGAGCATGTCCATCAGTTCCTGATTGGACATGGCCTTGTACGTCAGGCAGAGATCACCTCTGAGCAGGTGGTATGCTACTGAATAGAGCTGGAGTTTCTTTAGTCTGGCAGAATAAGACATATGTTGGAGACCCTTGATTCTCTTGGTGAGGTACTTTTGTGGTCTCTCCAGCTGTTGCAAATGCCGGGTGAGGTACATACCAAATGGGGCATTGTACTCAGTCATGGGTCTGATGAGGGAGGAGTATAGGGGTACAATGACATCCTTGGATCTGGATGTGAATCCCTTCATGATAAGGTGTGCAAGGTAGAATGTTTTTCTAACCACTTTGGCAACGTGGGTGTCAAATGAGAGGTCACTGTTGACTTGGGTCCCTAGGTCTCTGATTACTTTTTCCATACTCAGTGGGTTGCTGTCTATGTGATAATTTGTGGGTACTTTGTTTTTCCCAAAGGGGATGACTATACATTTTTTGGCATTTAGTTTAAGGCCATGACTCCGGCACCAGTTGTCCATTTCTGTGAGGCCTTTTTGTAGGATGTATGTGTCCGCTGGTGTATCGACTATGATGCCTAGTTTGCAGACATCTGTGAACTTTGTCAGCCACAACCCTCCCATGTTTGCTTTAACATCTGAGAAATAAATGCTGAACAAGAGGGGTCCCAGGACAGATCCCTGTGGGACACCACTTGTGACTGGCTTTGAGTCTGACATTGCTCCAGCGATTTTAACTTTATGGGTTCTGTCCTTTAGCCAGTTTGCAACCCATCTAGTGACATAAGGGTTTACGTTTAAGCTGTTGAGCTTATCTATGATGCCTGAGTGGGGTATTGTGTCGAAGGCCTTAGCCAAGTCCAGGTAGGCTGTATGGACTGCTTTGCCCTCATCAATGGCTCTAGTGACTGTTTCGAAAAAGTCAACCAGGTTCAAAAGGCAGGATCTGCCCTTTACAAAGCCGAACTGGGTGGGGTCAAGTATCTGTAGGTCCCCAATGTCTCTGTTTATGAGTTCCATAATGATTCTTTCCATAGCTTTGCAGACCAGGCTGGTTAAGCTTTTGGGGCGGTAGTTCCCAGGGTCTGTAGAGGTACCCCCTTTGTGGAGTGGGACCACTGTTGCAGTACGCCAGTGTTCAGGTACATATCCTGTAGTAAGGCTAAGGTTAAATAGCCCTTTTATGTGCGGGTTTAGCTCCTCTTGGAGTTCACGTAGCACGCAACCCAGGATACCGTCAGGTCCCATTGATGCTGTGTTTTTAGCTTTGTTGAGGGCAGTTCTCACTTGGACATCTGAGATGACAGGGGGATTACATTCAGCTGGGATAAGTATTTCTTCTTTTGGGGGTGAGGGAGGGGAGAAATTTGCACTGAACCTGTCACCCAGAATGTTGGCAATATCTGTGGGTTCAGTGTATTTTTTGTTGTTGTGAACTAACTCTGAGCATATCTGAGGGTTTCCGCCCAGGTTTCTAACATAGCTGAAGAAGGCTTTGTGGTTATCTTTAGTGTCCTTAGCGATTTTTCTCTCAAAGTTGGCCTTGGATGTTTTTATGAGAGAACGTAGTTTTCTGCTAGTGTTGATCAGAGATGTCTTCTCTTTATGGGGTTTTGCTCTGTCATGCAGTAGCTTCCTTCTTTTGTTATACAATTTGTTAATGGCTGAGGTCCACCAGACAGGATGCTTGCCTTTGGTGGAGAGGGACTTGGATTTATTTGGGATTGCATGATCCATGCATTCTTGGAGATGTCCATAGAAAGCATTTGTGAAGGATTCGGCATTGTGGGATGTGGTATCCACTGGCCCAGTGGGCTTAAAGGATACCATCTCAGTCTTAAGAAGAGTGAAGTCTGCTTTTGAGAAGTTTTTCACTGTGGTCTTTTGTGCTGGGGGTGGAGGTGGGATATGTATATCCAGCATGATTAGTTTGTGGTCAGATCTCACTAGTGAGGGGTATACCTCCGGTGTGGAGCATTTTGTCCCCATGTTTGTGATGATCAGGTCTAGTATATTATCTCCCCTAGTGGGAGAGGTGACTAGTTGTTCCAGTGCATTTGAATTTATGAATTCCAGGAACCTTTGGGCTAGGGTGTTAGAGCTAGAATAATGTACCCAATCTATGTTTGGGTAGTTGAAGTCTCCCAGTATGATGGTATTTTGTGATACATTCATATCCTCCAACGTCTTTAGGAAGGCTGAGTGGGGTTCCTGAGATTGGGAGGGTGGTCTGTAACATGCTACCAGTTGTATAGCAGTTTTGCCTATGGTTAGTTGCACCTGTATGGTCTCTGATGCTTCATGTGTTGCTACTAACCTGGAGGTGTGGGTGTCCTTGATGAATATGGACACCCCCCTCCCTTTGTGGTTCGGCTCGGGTTTTGGGGCCGAAAAGCATGATACGAGGTATAGCCTGGTAGCGCTGGGGTGCTCTCAGGAGCCTTGAACCAGGTTTCACTTACTGCACAGACGTCGATGTTCTCCATACTGAGGAGTGCATCGAGTGCCTGCATCTTGAGATTTAGACTTCTGGCATTGAGCAGCATTACCCTTAGTTTTTTTCCATTTTTGTTTTCTAAGGAGGTGGGTTTGTCTTTGAGCCTTGCTTAATAAAGGCACTATGGGTGTGGCAAGAGCCTTAGCCAATATCCGGAAGCCCAGTGGTGACAGGTGCAAGCCATCCCTTGCGAAGCAGCGTGGCTTGTCCAACATGTCATCCCAGGCAGACAGACATTGGATCCCCTTAGAATGACACCAGTACTTGAGCCAATTATTAAAGCTGATCATCTTGTCTTTGTATTGTGGCATCATTCTTGGTGAGGGCAAGATGCTGCTCAGGGTCAGGGTCATACCAGCCTGGGCTACATAATCAGAGAGCTCCTCTATGTCTCTTTTCATGTAGTCCAGGGAGGTACGTCTCAGGTCATTCACGCCAGCATGGACAATGACGGAGTCATATTTGTACTTGCTTTGGAGTGACCTGAGTGCGTGTGTTATGTGGCGGATCCTAGCTCCCGATAGGCAGCTCACAGTCACTCTCTCCTTGTTCAGCCTGGTAAGCGGGACATCAGTGTGTCTGACTATAGAGTCATCTATTACTAGTGTATCTGGCATGGTGTTTGGCCTTAAGGGCTGTGATTGATTAACACACTGATTTATTGAAGTATGTGTTGCATGTGTTTTGTTTTGAGGTGGTGGATTTTTGGATGTCTGCTTTGGGAGCCTCTGTTGTTTTGGTAAGTTTTTTATTAGAGCCTCCGAGTATGTCTTTGTGTTTTTATGTGTTTGGTTTGCAGTTGTGGTAGGTCTATGTGGGACTGGGTTTGTTGTGTGTGTGGTTACCATCTCCTCCTGTCTGGTCATGCCAGCCCTGAGTTGAGAGAGTTCAGCCTCCAGTTTGGCTATATAGTTGCATCTCTCACATGTATTTGTGTTTGTTGGAAGGAGGAGAGGGTTGTCTGTGTACATGAGACAATTGTAGCATTGTCTCAAGATACCCAGATTAACCAGCTCAACTGGAGAGGACACCAGTAATCTACCACTAGAATAGTATAAGGCAGTGCTGTGCCTTTAAGGGAAGTGGATATTCACAGGGGTGGTAGGTGGATGTAGTGCTTACTTAGTACGAGAGTGCTTACTTAGCAGAGAAGTTTTGAGAACAAGTGCTAGGCTTATAATATAGCGAGTAGTCTGATAGTAGAGCTTCCTTAAGGGAAAATTTGAAGAGCAGACTTGGCGGAGCCAGAAGAAGTTTAACCTTGTTTAACCAGCGCTGCGTTATGCTCACAACCGCGCAAAGCCGTGCAAACGCGGATTTTAAACAGGGAATTTCAAAAGAGCTAGAAATGGTCCAAAACAACCAATTACTACAGCTCTTGTGCTGAGGTCACTTCCTACAGGGACAGGTAGGCTGCTCAAGGCTCCCCACTCCCACTGATGAGCAAAGAAACTTCCTATATATTTTTATGTTGTCCTTCATGTTAAAGTCAACTTGTTGAAAGATAAAAAATCAAAATGTAGGTTACTTGCTATGCTCTGACTGTTATTTGTCTCATATATTGACAAGTTTTGTGCCATCCTCTGCCAAATTGACAAGTTGCATCTTAATACAATGTCTAATTCATTATTTTTATATTGTAGTGCATTCACAGCTTCACTTTTATCTTAGATACTTTTGATGTGCAGCCTCAAATTCTCTCCCAGTCTATCTTCTGTTACCTTGCTTGAGGATACAGGAAAAAATTTGAATATAGTTTATTGGCTAGAATTGTAATGGTCTGTACACTGATTGCCTACTACTCAGTGATGAACTTTCGAATCCCCTCTTTCCCATATCTATGTATGTACTTGCTAGAGAAATATACATAATTAACACATGTTGCTCAGTTTCTGCAGCTAGACTTTTGTAGCAGCTCTTCTCCAACATGACTTTTCTAGAGCACCAGCTATGACTTTATGAGTGAGTCACTTTGTTGTAGCACAGGATTGTGACTTCTTATCTAATTACATTGAAGTAGTGCCTATAAGTATAATGGTGTCCTCTTTCCCTCCCCAAAAACTATATTTGAAAAGGACATGTCAAGATTTACTATGCTTTCCAACTGAAGATTTGGTTAGCTAAACGCAAACATTGTCCAGTTTTTTCTCTCTACACATATATGCATGAGTGTGTGTGTGTGTGTGTGTGTGTGTGTGTGTGTGTGTGTGTGTGTGTGTGTGTGTGTGGGAGCACATGCATGTATATGTGTGTGTGTATATCTGCGTACATGTATAAATGCTTCTTTTATGCAGCTGCAGCATGTGTTGTATGGTGGGAATGTGTAACCCTCTTAATTTTGTCTCCTACATACAGAAAATCCACAAATTCTCAAAATCTGAATTCAGATTGCAGTTCTAAATGAGATAAAAACAAGTTGGGAACACGAGTGGGCCATTGTACCATACATAAAATTTCCTAACTAAGCTCTGCAGCATAACAATTGTTTGCTAAAGTGTGGATCACCTTAACATTTTGGTCCATATTTTATATTTCTGTAAATTATGTTATTCAACATTCATCATCAGATCAAGTGGTCCACAAGAATTCTTATAAGCCACCTCTTTTATCATCCCCAATACTCCACCTAACATATATGCAAATTATCAAAAGAGGACAGATGCTAACTGCTAGGTCACCCTAATGTTATTAATTCATTATTATATGTTCAATGGATATATGCCATCAGATACATTAGGTTAACTGTGAGGCTATAACTAAGTAGAACAGACCAGGTTTGATTTTTCATTTGTATCTTTGCAGACAAATATGTAAAAAGAACAGAATAATGTATAGATTTAGAGGCTCCTAATACATTTTTCTTGAATGAACTTGCCAAAATTATCATTTACAGGGGTGTAGCCATGATTTTTGGAATAATATGCCAGCTTCCAGAATGCAGCACCCTCTACTACAAATACAGCCTTCATAAACTCCAAAAAGACATTAAACAAAAAAAAATGATTACAGAACATTACAAATATGTCACTTTTTTAAATTAAAGCACACCTCATTGAGAAAAATAAGTATATTTTTAAAAAGTATACACTCTGCCATATGTATTTCTGCACTCAAGATCATTTGAGGGAACAAGCATCTGCCAGAATGAATGTCCATCTACAAATTAATTTTTTACACTGCTTACTAACTAGACATATTGTGACATATTTTACTGAAACTATAGGCTTTTCCTTTCTTTCACGGCTGTATTCTCAAGTCCTGAAGTGTCACAGGATCACTTCACAAACACACAGAGTGATGTAGATTGTAATCGTACAGATAAAATTCAACTTGCAAATTTTGTACATCACATTTTCAAAGAAGCCTGTTACTTTTTGATGTGAGAACTTTGTGCAGCCTTATGCTACAGACCCTCACAGTCCCCTATTCTACTACTAAATGCCGACTTCTTGAAAATAGATGTGCAAGCCCCTTGCACTGACCAATTTGGGGGACAACCCCCACACCCCAAACTTATATAAACCAACTCCATGGTAGTACCAATACAAAAGGAGAAATCTCCCAAAACAAGTGAATTTTTGCCGATACTCACCTAGAAACCACACCAGTAATGATTTCCGATGCAAAACAATGTTTGGTGCTATGTCAGTCATTTTTTTTTTGTGATACTGACACTCGTGCAGTTTCATCTCAAGCATGGGTGGACAAGCCACAGTCTTCTTGGCTACTTTTGTTTATGGTAAACTGTTATGCAGGTTCATCACTTACTCAAAGAACAAATGTCTCTTAGTGTTTTCTCTGGTTGTACAGTCTTGAGCTTCACTATATGCATTCCAAAGACATGCATCTGGAGCATTTCTCCCCGGGCCTCCACTGAAAACAGGCTCTGTGGAACCTAGTCGGACTTTCCCGGTCAACAAATGTTAAATAAATAAATAAAATAAAATATGCACTTTATCTTTCATCATCATAAAGGATCAAAATGTCCATTTGCTGAATTATATATCTTCAGTACAAAGAAGCACGTGTGCAAGTACAAGTAGCAAATACAAGTTACCATTTTGTGATGGCATTCATACACAGCAAGGTACGTCATACTACTTTATCACATCACCTTTTCCTTAAATTACCCCCCATCATACCATGATCTATTTGAATTCTTACCAGCAGTTCTTCTGAGAAGACCACTTGGTTCCATCCAATTTTAATTTGTTACTTTTTTCCGACAGCATCCTTTCCCTACAAATAAGATGCACTTATGTGTCACTCATTTAAGGAATTATTAGTCTTTAGCCATAGTTTTCTTTTTCTTACACAATATATGAGAAGGAACGCATTTAGATCTCATCTAAGGATACCTGGCATATAAAATCTAGTACCACCCTGACAGACATATTCTATGCAGGTTCACATCTGTTTATGCCCTTAATGAAGCACAACTAAAACACATACATACAAAAGTTAGTGTATCCTCCGCTTCCTCCCACAAGCATTTTATCTTCCAAAGTGTCTAGGTGCGTGGTTCTGCTTTCAGCTGATGCCAAATATTATCAAGGGATGCTCAATAAGAAAACTTATGTCAAGTGAAATAGCAGCAAACGAGTGCTGTAATGGTGTGAGTAGTAAACAGCTGAGCTATAAAACAAAGCACAGAAGGAAAGCAATCCTTTCAATAATATGAATTCCATTAAGGAAGTGAAATGATCTATGGTTTTACTTGTCCTTTGTCAACACTCAACTCAGAAAAGGTCTATATGGTCAGTAGATTTAATGATTTGCTTTAATCTATCATTTCTGAACAAACCATAACACATACAGGTCACAGAATCAAGAGTCATGCAATTTTTATTGCTGAATTTATGCTCAGCAGTTTGGAATGTAATAGTCTGCTAAATCAAAACATAAGAGTATAGATGAACATAACAACAGGGCATGTAATAATCTAACTATCTGGGTTAAAAAACAAGCTACTGAGTGCCCAGAATATATATTAGCAAAGCAAATTAATTAAAAATAAATTACTAGGCAGTAATTACCACAATCACATTAATATCTGTGAATGATAAAAACATAAAATGTGGTAGTGGGTTTTAAGAAATTCCATGAGTGATATCTAATGAAATAATATACCCAGGGCTTTTCAGATCTCATCATGTCTCATTTAAATGAACCACCAAAGATTATGGACATGTTGCTTAAACAGGAAATCCAGAAATACACTATACATCCTTTGTACAATTGCAAATCTATTCCTCTGACATCATGTGAGACTTGTGGACAGAAGTTCTAATCTGGGTCATCATATATGCCTCAATTAGAAACTGATTAAAGAGGCAGAAAAGTAGTTAGCAGATGGCAAGATCTTATACATTTGACAAAAAATGAATTTATATCACAGTTGCAAGTAAGATAAAAACTGCAAACCACATGTAACTCCCATTTCTGATCAAACTTTGTCCAGATTGATATCAGTTAACACTCCTGAATAATGTAATATTATGCCCTCCCTGGAATCAGCATTTGTTTAATCTTAAGATCCATTTAGGCACAACTATAAGCAGTGATGCATAGTGCAGAACAGAAAGATAGTTGATAATATGTGATTTATGTAAATCTGAACAAAATGAGCCTTACTTAAAGTAAAATGGCACAGACCATTAAGAAGTACCATAAAAAATACCATAGTGTATCAATTCCAAACATATCACGGGCGAAAGATTAAGGACTAGATGACACCATATAGGGGTGGGGGTAGGAAGAAGAGGGTTATAGTCATGGCTGATAACAGATTCCAAGAGAAAGTGGGAGCTGGCTGAAGCTCTACTCCAAGGTAGACAGCAAATGTTGGGGGTGTGACAGGGAAAAAGATGTAATTGGGACCATATTTTCTGGGAGTGCGGTAAACTGGTGGACTTTAAGGATTCTCTGCGGGATGCACTGTCAGAGGTTCTGGGTGGGCAGATTGGTCTGATGAGGGAGATGATTTTTCTGAGATATGATACAGAATTGGAATTGCCTAGACATGGTAAGTAAGGCCTTGCTGTGCGTAATAATGGTGGCTGCCGAAAAAGCAATTACTAGAAAATGGAAATAGAAGTAGTGAATACAGTAACAGAGATAAAAAACCTGGAATTGAGATCTTTAGAAAAGGGTAGGAGAATACTACATAGGCAAAATGGGAATTGTGGGAACAATACATACAAGGGAGGAATGAGGTTTAAAAGGTGGCATGACTTAAACGAGCTATGTAATGTTTGACTGAAAAAGACTGAATAGATTATAAGTGATGTATAATGTTTTTAACTGTGAGTGTGTCAGTATGGTTTGTGATGTAAAATGCTTGCAACTAGGATTGTGTCAGTGTGGTTTGTTTTCATTTGTATAAAAACATGATTGCCTATGTAGTAAGTGATGGTTTAATAAAGATGTTTCTTGTTTAAAAAAAGGCAAGAATTGAATTATTTGTGTAATGTTGCTTAGGTTATATGATATATAGCAATATATGTGACTTAAAATGTTATGTTAATTATAGTGTGATTACTTTTATATGAAATTTGCCTATGTCACAAGTGATAATTCAATAAACATATCTGAAAAAAAAGTGCACAGGACTGTAACATTAAGGCTAGAAGTCAAAATGGAGTACTAATTAAACTGACATGGGACAGATAATGGAGTCACTAGACAGCAGTGATCATTTCATTGTGTGACAGAGTGAGATGATGGGTCAGAACAAAAGGGCAAACATGATGGTGTAGGATTTTAGAGAGTGGCATATGATGAGCTACAGAAAAAGGTCAAAGATGAGTTATGGACTCAGGTTAAAATGAGGGCATAAATAAGTTATGAGAATTGTCCAGGGATGCAATACTTAAGACTATGATAAGGGCTTGAAGAAGAGGAAAAAAGGACAAAAAGAGGGGGCTAATGTGGTTATGCATGAAGGTGAGACTAGTGATTAGAGCAAAAGACACAAGAGGTGAAGGGAGGAGCGGAAGATGTATAGTACAAGAATGAGGGCAGAAACACAACAAAGGCAAAAGCTGAAATGGACTTGGCAAAAGTGGATCAAGAAAGGGAAAAGGCTTATTTCGATATATAGTTGAAAGAAAACAGAAAAGTAGGGGAAAACAATTGGACTGAGAAAAGATGGAAGAGATATTACTCAAGATGTAGCATGCAGTTGCTACAGTATAGACCACTCATGGAGCTCTACAGTGCTAAGGACTGACCACCAATGCAATGCCGTCTTTTAAAAGCTGGTATAGCATTAAAGAAAGATTGGGATCAGCTGATCGCACCCCCAACACTTTGTATCCGGGGCAGTTGCCCCTCTCACTCCACCCTTGCTACACTACTGGCTAGGTTCATCCTCTGAGCAATGATCTCTGGAATCAAAGATGTGCCACTCTCACTCTACCAGGCTCTGGTCAGACTGCATGATGACCACTGTTCGCAGTTCAGAAGGCCATACAAAAACTGAGAGAGTTCATACTGCTAGGGCTCCACAGCACACTCACCAGGCAGATGTGCGGGATGGAAGGGAAAGGATATGACCACAGACTAAAGAGGCTACTATGCTTCTCACTAGATAAGAGAAGAGACAGATAGTAATAAAAGGGGTACATAGGCTCACGGAAGGTAGAAGGGAAGTGGTAATCCTGAATATAAAGAACAGTGGGAAGAGGAAGTGCTACAAGCCGCAGAATGTAGGGACTAGTTACTCCCTGGATCATAGAATGTATTACTTCATGGTGACAATTACAGTCTTATGGAATTGTCTATTGGAATGAGGGATGGAGAGGAAATCTACAGAGGTATTCAAGAGGGTATGACCAGGTCAAAAATGGGTACTGGGAAAGCCAGGTATGAATGGGAGTGGGAATTCTGAATGAACTTAAAACGCGGGCTATGTAGGTTTACTGCATCCCTTTACCATCAGCAGATGTAATATAATACAGTGCTGCCTACTTTTGTTTTACTTATGTAACTAACAAGGTCAATAAATTGTTTGTTGCAAAGAAATACGTTTCATTAGTGAGAAGGCCCAAACTAGGCATATGAGTTTCTCAGAAGATATTCTCACCATCACCAGTTTAAGCATCTTTATTATGTTACTGTTTCTAATTATTCAGTTTTCACTCAGGACGTCTGCTTAGTTTCCTTATGCATGTATACTACATTTGCACTAGTAAATATTAGCACACTTCTACCATGTTAAGCAATGCATCATTCCCAGTGCCCTGTAACTGCTTCTATATATCCTTACATTCATAGGCTGCAGTACTCCAATCTGTAACATCTGTCTCTAGAAAAAGGTGTATTAACCATCAGAAATACCTGCCAACTAAGCAATGGTTATGACTATGGTACACATACCTCCAGTAGTAATACAGCTAATTCTACATGGCAAAAGGCTTAAACAGCAATCTTTCTTCATACTAAGAAACTCTGGTTATGATCTTTCATCTTCTGGGATATGTAAACCATAAATAATGTCTCTCACTTAGCAGACACATCCACAGTGCTACTCATTTTTCCAGGCTTCTAGATGACTGATGGCAGGGAACATTCTGGGCAAATTCCTTTTCTTCAGCATTACAGTTTATACAACTCAAGTAACTTCAGCTCCCTCCCCAGTGACTGCCTGCTGTCCAGTAATGTTTATGAACAGAAATACAATGAACATTTTTAAGCAGACTTCAGTTAGCAAATGCTTTGTGTACATGAAATGCCATGATTAACTACATTAAGATCAGAGTAAGGGTTAAGTAAGAGGATAGAGCTTGTGTTTTGAGTTTTCTGGATTTTAATGTCAACACTTAGATATTTCAAAAGTATTGGAAATAAGATGTGGGAATATGTGCATGTGTTTCCAGATTAGGTTAGAATAAGGACTAATAAGGGGGTACATGCAGTGTTATTCGTAGGTTCAAAGGTACATAACTAGGCTAGCTGTCCTTTTGGGGCATTTAAGCCTAGCCAATTTCTTCATTCAAAGGTAAGAATCAAACCCTGTATCTTGAGATTGTGAGACAATCACCTTAAACATTATGCCAACCCCAAATCCACACTGAGACCTGCATATTGATTGCAGAGGAGTCCGTGGCTTCTTGTGGGTATGTTGATGTGTGTGGTATGTGTCTGAGTGTCTTATGAAGTGGTTGTGCTATAGAAAGGGTTTTTCTAAGGTAAGGTGTATGGCCTCTGCTCCACCTTACTAATACATGCTAACCCAGTTATAACCCTACCCTTGCCTAAATTTAAAGAAGAAGAAACAGCACCTGGTCAGAATCAAAACTCATTTCTGACAGGAAAGCTGTAGATAACATATATCTATAAGGAGGGGAAAAGATAAAACTGATGATAAATCATTTGCAAAAGGAGAACAATCTAGGGAAGAAAACAAAAAGCAGTGGGTATTGTATACTGAGAGATAAGGCAACGCTGAACATATGCCTAATGATATTCTTGTCCAGCTGAAATATAGGAACACTAAATGCAAGAAAATGGGTTCTATGCATGATATTTATGAAGGAAAGGAAGATGAATTAAAGATGACAAATGACACTAAAGGATGTTGGTATGAGTTGCCTTTTATGGCAAAATATTTAGACACTGAGACCCCAATGCCTGTATTGGCAGGAAAGAAGGCAGTGCCATCTTCCTTGTGACAGGCTGACCCTGAAGAAACCCAGGGCTGTCTGTCCTTCAAGCAAGCAGGAAAGGCACAGTGAGAGCAGAATTAGGGTGGGTGAAGGGGATGTCTCCCCTAAGTGCAACCTGTTAAGGGATGTAATCAGCATGTGCCAATGTAGTATGACACTGCAGTGATGGCATTTGTTTATGAATCCATGAGGATATTTTCATAAAGGAATGTGGATACTGCATTTGTATTTATTGTGAAACTCAGTGTTTGCTAGTAAGTGTAGCCAGGTACTTGTTGCTCTGTTACAGAAGACTTTTTAGGTCCTCACTTTGGAAATACCTTTCTCTCTTTTTTTCTGTTCCATAACCTTGGTTTGGGGGTGTTAGTCAGTGGAACTGCCCAGGGCACCAGGTGAGCTAGCTGTGGTACTGAATGAGAGGATGACACATTGAGAAGAACAAAAAGCCAAACAACATGTTTCCACTTCTTTCTCATAATTTCATTTTCAAAATGGTTTATTGTACAGAGCAGGTAAGAGAAGACAGTAAGTAATATGTCAACTATTAGTCAAACATCTCAAGAAACCTAGTAAGGAGGCTACTTATTTATCTAGTATTTGTTAACCAGGTAGATAGACTGGTCAGGTTACCCTTTTCAGTACAATCTGAGCTCAGTGAGCAGAAAGAACATAGAATATTTAATACAGTAGATTATCACATTTTGGCATAAATAAGTACATTTGTAGAATTAGTGATCATTTCAGCATTTCCAGTGTTGATAATACAGAGGATTACCACACATTGTGCCACACAGATACATCTGTACAATTAGCAAACATAGAGTAAATTATCACAATTCATTCATAGTGTAATGTGTTAACTGCAGCACAGTTTTTGCACCTGCAATATAAAACTTGCATTGATATGGAAGAAGACCAATTATCTCAGGAGCAGGTGCACCCAGATTTTGCCTGCAGGTGCTCTTTTAAAGCATCATTAAAGAGATTATGTTCTCATTTTTTCAAAATTAGTAAAGAAGTGATACCAGATAACTGGTCCTAATTTTGAGAAGGCTTTATCACTAACCTTAGTTTTAAGCACAGGGTGAGACAGATACAGGCCACTTTCCAGTGAATTTCTATGTTCATAACATAGGTTCATAGGTTAGTACTAGGCTAACTGCCCTTGTGAGCCGTTTTAAGACTAGCCAGTTATCCCCTGTGAGATTCAAACCCTGTACCTTGTGTTTGTAAGGCAAACACCTTAACCATTAAGCCACACTCTGGTTTGTAAAGTACATGTAAACTGTAATTTACATTGGTAGTTTTCATTTTGGAAGAGGACAGTACATCTTAAAGATGGGATAACTTAGCAGAAATAATGCCCTGTTAGGAAGAAATTGTCATTTAGCATTTTTAAGCAATTTGCAATGGTGCACCACAGGTTCTGCTAAAAGGATGAATCTTCAAATTTTGTTCTCTGCCACCTGAATTAATTTCGCACTGTGGGCCGAAATATGCCACCTACTGTCACACAAACAACGTGGCTTCTAGTCTGGATGGAGTACTTCTACTGTCCTCTTGTCTCTTACAGATGATATTCATATGGCAATGCACAAAATCTACCTTTCTGGTGCTGCCTTTATTGCTCTGGCAGTAGCATTCAGCTTAGTTGACCATTCCACCCTTCTAATGCATATGCTTGAGATTGGGGTTAGCTAAGGCAGAATCCTCTAGTTATGCAGTTATCTTATTAATTGCCACTTTGCTTTAAACATTACCTCCAAAACCTCCTTCATCTCACCCTCTTGTTAAAGTAGTTCCCCAAGGATCCATCCTTCATTTTCGTTATTTTCAACCTACATTAACAAACTCCCACTTGACCTACCACACCTACAACTTTTACTATATGCTGACAAAGGGGCCCTTTATTGCTCAAGCCATTCATTTAGATCTCTGCAGGATGAACTTCAGTCTGACTTTCTGTCCCTCATCCAATGAATCAATAACTAAAACTCACACTGAATTTATCTAAAATAAAATCTCTGCTCTTTTGGGGTAAAACATAGACTTAGTAGTACACATGCTTCCCTGACAATCCACAGTCTCACCAGTACCCAAACTGTGCATGCTCTGTTTTGCAGGTGTATCTAAATATAGTTCACTAGACAGCACATGTAAAAAAATCAACTCCTTTCTTTTTTGACCCAAGAAATCTCCCTTTTTCTTTCCCATTCCTCAAGATTAGCCATAGGAAAATGAATCATTTGCCCACAACTAGAGTACACTCTCTCACTAATTGTTTCTGCATCAAAAACAAAACAAAACAAAAAAAATATATATATATATATATATATATATATATATATATATATATACATATAGATTACTACCATTCAAACCATCTCTAACAACATTTTTATTTTGTCACACAGTCTCCACTTTGTGAGCACCACTGTTTATCTTTAGGGAAAACAAACTGGCTTTGTGCAAAGATCTGACTTATCATTGGCTCCAAACTGTTCAAACTCCTACATGAAGTGAGTTTCTCAACTCTAACTTCTAAACTAAGCAGGCAGATTCCCTCCTGCAACCTCAGAAGCCATAATCATTCAGGTCCTTTGCTACAAATCCCACATTCCAAACTGCACTCTCCAAACCACATTTGTTCTATTCTAGGTTCCAAACAATGGAAATTCCTCTCACCAATCTCAAAGATATCTCATCTTACCCTAACTTTTGCCCTGTTGTAAAAGTTCATGTTAAAATGCAAGCCAAGTGCAACGATTTCCTTTCCATTCATATTATCTAAACATATGTTTTGACCTAATGTCTCAATCTCCTCCCTTCCTCATTCTTGCTTACTTGTCATCTTTATGTCAACTACATGCCATTCACTTGTGTATAATTTACATTTTTTTTATTCGTGTTATTTTGCTAAATTGTCCTTCCACTGGAATTCTCATTTTACCTTATCATGTTGGAATTGTACTGTTGCTCTATACAGATTAGATAAAATATGTATTGTGAAGCTTATCCTAGCTTGACTTAAACTGGTGAATTATGATCATTGCTATATCCTGGTAACAAATTTAAATAAATAAATAAATTACAGCATAGACAAGTTCCATAACAAGAGAAATCATCTCCTTTAGTAGCAAACTGAAAACCTTACTGCTCAAAATTAAACTCAAAAGGTTAAACAAAGAGCTTAGGAAGAAAATCAGATTGTGCCAAGGCCAACTATGAATTCAAAACTGGCACCTTTTACAAGCATTCACAAATCGTTCTTCATCTGTATCGGCAACCATAGAAACAATGTCCAGCCCGGCACTGATTTAATAAAGAATGCCTCTACCTACTCTGTCTCTTAAGACATAGCTGACCTATTAGCAGACAGATTTAATTTTTAAATTTCTCCCTGTTATCTCCACCTAGCCTATACATACATGGACCCCTCAATGGATTCACTCACAAATATAAGTAGTCAACAAATCTTAAAGGCTCCCTTTTGTACACTAGCTCAATGGTGCATAACTATGTGTTGTAGTATAAGGTCCTGTCTTATTTTCCCACTCTACTTTCTGTTTAGCATCAGTATCTTGTAGGATTTTTTGGCTGTGGCTTGGAGAACTGTGGCAGCCATCTCTTTAGACAATGGAGGCCTCACCACTCATCTGGGTAAATGTAGACTCACAAGCCTTATCTTTAAGACAAAGGAGCATGTCATTATGGACCATATAAACATGGATATTGGCAGCCCAAAGTCCCTTAACCTAAATCAGCTTAGGTTTGTAAAGGGTAGACCCTATCTGCTTAACCTGGCTTTTTGAAAAAATATATAAGGCCTCGGATGAAGGAAAGTCAGTAAATATGTCTTACTTTGATTAAACAAATTCCTTACTCACGCATCATAGATAAACTTATCAAACTAACTGTTAACACTTATGTCACCCAACAGATGGCAAAATGGCTCACTGACAGAACCAAGAAAATTAAGACTGGGAACCCAGCCTCCTTGAAAAGGCTCATTACTGGTGGTGTCCCACAGGGAGATCAGTACTAGGGGTACCTCTTGTTTGGTATTTATTTCTGTGACATCAAAGCTGACATCAAAAGTCTTTGACTAAGTTTCTTGAGGACTGAAAATTTGGAGCCATCATCAACTCTCCCTTGGACACCAGATTCTACAAGAAGAACTAACATTCACAAACAAAGGGCGTCAGGCTATACACCAAAAAGTATAGTATCATATCGTTTGAAAATCAGGAACGTGCTTGCTTCTACACATTAATAGTACCACCCTCTAAGCAAAATCCATTATCAGGGACCTGGGCTTATTTGCTGACAATGATCTCTCCTTTGACCACCATGCACCCACAGTTGTTAGGAAATTCTTCCATTTAGCATAGCCAGTTTCTAAGATGATTTATTCTACATTCAATGATGGCATCATGCTTCTCTATGCGTCCCCCCTTGATAGGCCCATAATTGAAGAAAATGCATCCTTTGGGATGTACCTGTCCAGACATATGATTTAATGTGAAAGACTCTAACTTTTTCTCACAAAGGTAATCAAGGTCCTGAGTTCCACTACCTGTGCAAAATGTAATAGAGTTCCATCTCTCTTCTCTGTCTTGTATAGACCTTTGTCTAACCTACAAGACCTCAAGTGACCCTGAACAACCTCCTTCATATCTGTAAAATTAGCAGCACCATAAGTATTCATACTACAGACCTTAACCTTCACCATAACTGTAACAAACTCATCATTCATATTAAACAAATGAGTTCCCTCACTCTCTGAAATACAATGTGGATAAATGGCTGTGTAACTTCTAACACAGCCCTGTTCTTGACTCACAAGCCATCATATAAAAGGATAGCATGTAATGAAAAGTACAGTAGCTAGGCTACCAATGAACTTCCTAATCTCTTACCTAGTAATAACCTGTGAACCTAAGGAGGATACCCAATGGAAAGCACCACAGAACACCTATAATATCTTACAAGACAGGCAAAATGTAGTGATGCCCATTGTATGGAAGTACATGGAAAAACCTCAGGCTGCAAAAAAAAAAAAAAAACAGTAGATTAAAACAGAAAATATGTGATGAGTGACTTCAGGGCCAGAGATAGTTTGTCCCCTCTGCAGAAAACAAGTTATTAGCTTAAAGGGAGGGACCACTTGAAATAGTGGAAAAAACAAATGTTGCAAACTGCAGGGTTAGACAAACTAGTAAAAGAAGAACATAAAAGGTATACCACATCAACATTATGAAGCTGTGGAAAGAAGTGCAGACCTCTGAAGTTAGCTTTGTGGCAGAAATTGATGAAACTGGTACAGGAAGAAAACTGACCTCCATGCCTGCACTACAGATAGAGTGCATACTATCTAAGCCATAGAAACAAGAAATAATGGAGTGTCTGCTAAAAAACAAGGAAGTGTTTCAGAGCTACCTGCCAAAACAAACATGAACATTATAGAGAGACCATTTCAGGAGAAAAGGTCATATAAAAGCCATGCAGATACAAGAGTCACAGAGTAATGCTGAAGAGGAAGGACAAAAAATGCAGAGGTACTAGAGGAGTGAAAAAGTGAGGCGAACAGTCTCTCAGCATCAATCCAAAATCCTGACAGAGCTATCAAATTCTGTAATGATTTTAGGAAGCTAAACAACATTTTAAAATTTGACAGCTATTCAATGCTTTGGGTTGATAAACTCAAAGAAAGTTTGCAGAAGGCAGTATTCGTAACTATACCTGAAAACAAGGGGAACTTGCAAATCCTTCTAGTAGCTGAAGCCAGGCAGACAGCCCTTTGAACCACAGAGGTCTTGCTTTAGTATACTGCCCTTCCTTTTAGGCTACAATCTGCCCCTGCCACCTTTCAAAGATTAATGGGCAGAGCCCTAAAGCCTCTTTCCAATTATGCTACTGTTTTACCTAGACAATATGGTAGTACATTTTGGAACTGGGACACCCATTTAGCTAAGGTACAAACTGTGTTAAATTCCCTAGGAAAAGCTAGGCTGATACTAGATGGCCCCACGAGAATTAGGGATGTCTGATAATACAATATTTAAGATCTGTAATGGAAAAGGAAACTAAACTGATAAGCCCCAGAAATAAAAGCTGGAAGCTGTGTGAAACTGTCCTATTTGAGTCTTAGAGGTGAAGGCATTCTTTGAGCTAGCTATGTGCAGTCAGACCCCCTTTTGCCTCTATAGCATGCTGTCTTACAGATTTGACAATGAAGAAGCTGTCCCTTAAGGTAAAATGGACACTAAAGGCAGATAATGTTTTAGATCCTGTGACACATCTCACAAATTTCAGTAAAATCTTCTTAGTTTATACTGATGCATCAGTAGTAGGCTTGGGCACTGCTTTCATGGAATTTTGAGCGAGAAGAACACATTAAATGCTTTTAAAGTCACAAGTTAAGCAGAACTGATACCAAATATTCCACTACCAACAAGGAATGCTTGGTGATCAAGTGAGCACTTTCATCACTGAAGTATTATCTCCTAGGCAGGGGCGTTGTATGGGTCACAGACAATGCCCCCCCCCCTTGTGTAGTTATCCAAGCAATGAGACAGGAACAAAAGGTTTTGTCTGAGGGTGCTTTCACTACAACATTTCAGATTTATTGCCAAACATTGGTCAGGCCCAGATGACCTTATAAGTGCCCATTGCCTACCTTGGGAGCCTAAAACTGTGGCTTTTATTCTGGGATGTGCCAGTGTAGCATAGTGTGTTGGGTCTCACCCTAACATGTCAAAATTAATATTATATAAATAACTTTGCACAACGTGTTGTAATATTGTATGTTAAAATAATAGGCAAGATTCAGAAAACTTTAACTCATTGTATTAAGTGAGTTTGTACAATGAGCAGCTGCATGCACAATGGGAACAATTCAGAAAATCCATCTACATGATGTGGTTAGGTCAAATAATGAAGTGCTGTGTATGACACTGAGACAAAACAAGATAGCAGAGTGATTAAAAAGCATTTTAATATTGTCTGATTCAAATTCAACAATATGTCTGTGTTCATACGCTATACATTGCAAAGATGTGCTTGGTGTTGTCTCATCCATTGTAAATATCTGTCTGCATGTGGCTTTGATCGTAGCTGCTTTGCCTGCTTGTATGTGTTATCACCCCAGACTAAAAAAAATGTAATGTATACATATATAAAAATATATATGCCAAAACGGTGTGTGTGTGTGTGTGTGTGTGTGTGTGTGTGTGTGTGTGTGTGTGTGTGTGTGTGTGTGTGGTTTATATCACATTATCAAAATTCCAAAATGTCGAACACCATAAGCTCGACCTTGGAATCTCAAAATGTGATATACTCGAATGCTCAGCTCCAAGGGAAAAAAATTTGCTGTTCCAAGAATACACACATACAGCACAAGCACACCAAAATACATAATCCACATATACACACTTCACAAAACCCTACACTAAACCATACATACACTACTAGCTATCCACTTACCTTAACCCAACCCTAACCCTAAGGTCCCTAACTAACGCACACTCATCTTACCTGCTCCCTAACCCTAAGGTCCCTAACTATCGCGCACTCACCTTATCCGCTCTCTATCCCTAATGTCCCTAACTATCACACACTCACCTTACCTCCATCCATTCGCACCCTTACCTTAACCCGGTCCATCACCTTTGCACCACAGTCAAGGAAACAGCAAAGCTGCAGAAACAGCTCACCAAATACTTTCCCTAGGAAAGTATTTGGTGTTCTGCAGCTTCACTATTTCAAGCGTTCGCTGAATTGGGGTCGATATTATAACATTCAAAGTTTTAAGACTTTGATGTTATAATATAAACCCGTGTGTGTGTGTGTGTGTGTGTGTGTGTGTGTGTGTGTATATATATATATATATATATATATATATATATATATATATATATATACCTATAACGATATTAAAAAAAAAAAAAACAAGAAAGTAATATGGGGGCAGGGGACAGTTATCATCAGTTACACAGATGAGGAAAGTAGCTGGCTCAACCAGGAAGTGCACTGGATGAACTACTACCTCGGTGAGAGGTCTGTTCACTAAAGATTCTTCCTTAGCACAATGAGGCTCTCTGTCTGTCATTGTGTAGATCCTCCCCTCTGGGATCAACAAGTATGCTGCTTAGGGACCATCTCATCATTGTTTCAGCACTAATCATTTTGCACAATAAGCAAACCTGATAAATATCATGCAAATTAGTACACAATCATTTGCACATGCCCGCACACCTGTGGCCATTTCACACACACAGGAAGCCAATTATCTTAAGATGGATAAATAATTGTGGATTGACATTATTAAATAATTTCTTGGAATTCTTCAGGATTATTGAGCTAAGATGTGCTCCTATCCCACCTTCATCCTGTTCATTCTTTATTTGTTCAACTTGTGTTTTACCCTCTGCTTGCTTCCCCTTTTCATCTCTGTTCTATGCTCCCATGTCCAACGTTAAATCTTGTCAAAAAAAGACAAACACAAAATACAAATTGCCATAAAGGGCTTATAAAACAGAAATAATGTTTCTATGTTATTATGTTGCATAATGTGTCAGAGAGCAACAGTGATGCACATGTGTAACCATTGAGAAATGGTGCTCCTCTTGCTATGGCAAAACTGAAGTCCAATCTTTGTAATGTGCTATGATCTTGCCATCGTCCATGCAAGCAAGTTAGGTGCTCCTGCGAGTAGCCATATAAATCTGAAATATAGTAAAGTTAATGCTTTTATTCAAGCTGTTTTGATGACTTAGTATACTCATTAAATTATTTGTACTGTATCAATGTAATGGGTGTGAGGTTCAAATCTCCTTAGGGTTGTTTGTTGCTTTACAATGTTTGGATTACAGTCTGCAAATGGCTTACATTTTCCTGATATGTCTGCTTCATGATCTGCTTTCATCTGATTGCTTCAATGGCTCTCCTTGCTAACACACTGGTATGAAGAATATCAGTAAGAAATACATGGGTTCAAATCTCTTGTAACTTGTCTTTCCCTTCTTGTTGTCATTCTGCAGATATGTTACATTTCCTTAATATCTGTGTTTTATGACCCCTTTTGGTCTGATTACTTCATTTGCTCCCTTTGCTAACACACTGGTATGGAGAATATTACTTAAGGAGAGGCATTGGCTCAAATCCCTTGAACCCTAGCTTTCTTTTCTTGCTATCAGTCTGCAAATGTGTTGCAATTCAGTGATATGAATGTTTTATAACCCTTTTTAGTTTAACTGCTTATGTGGTTTCCCTTGCTAAGGAAGTGAGAATATACTGTCATGTGAACTGAATGGATGGATCAACTTCCATGTGGGTGTAATATGTCTCCTGCTCACAATCTGATGTTGTCAGGACTGGGGCAGGTTGGTACATTATTGTTACTGTATTGCAACCCGCCTCTCCTGGCTAAATTTCACTTTATTCTACATTCAGACATTGTCATACTACCCTTTGCATTGCTTAAGTGGGCAACTCGCTTTGCACTGTTCTGTCCATCTCTTTCATTTATGTGCTACAGTGAAAACTCTACTCCACCTGGAGATCAGTGTGTATCTTGAACCTAGTCAGCCACAGTAACTAGATAGCACATGCATATAAGTTACTGAGCACATGCAAGATCAGTGCCATTTTGTATTGTCAGTCAGAGTGAGTGCAAGCATAAATGGAGACTCACATGCGAGTGTGTTTGATATAGCTTATGAAGTTCATTGTATATGTTCCAGTTACAGCTCCTGATGTGTTTATGTACATTAAATGACTTGAACGCATACCCACTCTCAGTGTCTTATTTGAATAAATGAGACATGCAACATGGTGTCAGAATGGGATCCAAAGTTAAGCAGCTTGCAAACCATGAGGCATGCAGTTAGAAGTGGAGTAATATACAGGAACAAACTCATAAACAGGTCAGTGGTTATTCAAAGGTACTTATTTATTTATTTATTTATTTTACATTTGTTTACCGGGATAGTCTGACTGGATACATGTCCATTTTCAGCAGAGGCCCAGGGAGAAAAGCTCCAAAAAGACACTCAACAAACTGTTACATTTTTACAGTTTAAAACATAAAATCAAACACAAATAAAAGGATTTTTACACAAAAGTAAACAAACAAAAACAGATACACAAGCAAAGTATTACATTTTTACCCAGATGGAAAATTCTACACAGTGTTTTTAAGAATGATAGGGTATTGGATGCCTAGTAGGCTAACCTGGTAGTAGATCCAAGGCGATAATACGATCTATAAGTTAAGAAACAATAAACTGCAGGCAGAAGTCCTCCATTACTTAAAGTCGTTTAAATGAATTTTTAGTAGCAGAATGCATGGTGAAGCATTCAAAAGATTTGAAATAATTACCGAGATAGATGAAATGTTCAAAACAGTGGCATACTGATAAAAGTGTTTGAAATAATCTCCAAAGTGTTTAAAATGTCTGAAAAGGCTAAAATGTCTGAATTTTTCCGCAATGTATGACTTTTTCGTATTAACTGAAACTTTTTGAGGTATCCAAGTGTCCAGAGTTTTCACAGTGTTTGCAGTATTAAAATAAAGCAGTTTCAGAGAGATTGCAGTGCAGTTGGGCATACTTACAAGTACCTGGTCTATGCTTTTATTTAAATTAATTTTGTTGTTATGGCAGAGGGATTTTGCAGACCTGGACCACTGGTGTATGGTAATAATATTGCTGGGAATTGGTGAGTGTTTGAACAATAATATGATATTTTCATTCAGGCTGCATTTTCTGATAAAAACACATTTATACTCCTCAAGTTAGCTGACAAGGAAGTCATTGAGAGGGAACATTCATTTGTATATGCACCTGCCGTGTATGCAGGGGAAGGGAGAACTGCCATATTGTGATACAGGCTGAAATGCAGGAAGACCCTGATTGCTTAAAAACGTAAATTTAGAGAAATGTGTAACCCTCAAATGAATATTATGATGGAAAGACACATATTTTACACAAGAAATCAAAAGCCTGGTGAAACTATAGCAGCATATATTACTGACTTGAGAAATAAAGCAAAAACATGCAGATTTGGTGATTTACAAGATGAGTTGATAAAAGACACTCTTGTGTGTGGTGTTAATAATAATCCAGTGAGTAAGATTTTGTTTCGAGATAGTGAATTAACATTAAGCAAAGCCACTGAGTTTTGTCAAATACATGAGTTTACAGAAAAGCACACAAATATGCTTACGAATGAGAAAAATACACTTGCAGTATCTGCTAGTGTGAATGTTGATAATGAACAACATAAAGTTAAAATGAAAAAGAAATATAAACCAAAGGCCGCCACAGCTAATCTTATTGTTAACTGTCATAATTCTGAAGGCAGTCATGAACCTAAACGAGAAAACTGCTTAGCTTTTGGTCAGCAATGTCACAAATGTAAAAAGTGGAATCATTTCAAAAGGCTTTGCAAGTCTAAAGTGGCACAATCTTTTATTAAAAGAGAGCATCTGAAGAAACAAGTAGCTTAGATAGAGAGCTGTGAGCAAACTTTTTATGTTGATGGTGTTTCTGTGATCGATGAAACAGTCAATACAGTAGACTATCAGTTGGCAGCAAAGAGTGAAATATTTTGTACTGTACAAATTAATGGAAAACCTGTAAAGCTTAAAGTAGTCATTGGATCTAAGTGCAATGTTATATCAGCACAAATGTTTGTCAAAGTAAAAGCTGTTGAGAAACTTGATTCAGCAAAGTGTGCAAAACTAGCTGCTGATGGTGGTGAAGAGATTCAAACTGAGGGCACAGTAGTTCTTTCATGCTATTCTGCTGGAAACAGCTATGACTTGCAATTTATATGTTGTCAAAAGACACGTGCAGTCACTGTTAGGCCTCAAACAGAGATGCAGTATGCACAAATAGAGAAAGAGCTTTTGGCAGTAGTGTTCACATGTTTGACGTTCAATGATTATATTTATGGAAGACCTCTTCAAATATAGACTGATCACTGACCTCTAGTGACAATTTTGAAAAAGGCTAATACATACAGCCCCAGCACAATTGTAATGTATGATGTTAAAATTACAAAAGTACAATTTCAATATTGTCTATACAAAAGGCAAATATCTATACCTTGCTGCTACTTTGCATGTATACCCAGACTAACAACAGAACAGCATGAAAACAAGAAAGCAGACTTTGAAGTCAAAGAAGTCAGAAATTTTTCTTCATCATGTCCTGATGAATTCAGAAATCACACAGCTTCAGACCCAGTTCTCCAGAAGCTGCAAACCATTATCAGTCAAGGAGAGTCAGCACGACAAGCCAGTTTACCACTAGACATACAGCCATATTTCCCTTAAAGAGATGAGCTCATGATGGAAGATGGACTCATCATGAAAGGTTCTAAAGGGGTAATTCCTACAGCATTACAACATGAATATATCAAAATTTTGCACTGTAGTCACCTGGGTACTGATTCAACCAAAAGAAGGGCAACAGGCATAGTATTTTGGCCTTCTATGTCAAAAGATATAGAGAAAGAAACTCTAGCATGTTCAATTTGCAACAGCACCAAACCGCACCAACAAAAAGAACCACTTCAGCTAAACCAGATTCCTGAATTACCATTGTCAATGGTTGCTACTAATATTTTCAAATGGAATGGTTAGCATTACTTAGTGTTAGTAGACTCTTATTCAGATTGGTTTGAAATTGGACTTCTTCCTAATTTAATGTCCAGCACAGTCATTATGAAATTGAAGAGACATTTTTCTGGCCATGGTAGTCCGCACAAAGTCATATCTGACAATGGTGCAGAATTTATAATTCAGTCTTGGGACTTTGTCCATATTACTAATAGTCCCGACTATCCATAGTCCAATGGATTAGCTGAACATGAACTCTGAGCTGAACTCAGAGTATGAAGTACTTGATGAAGAAATCCAAGAGAGATGGTACCGATGTTTTCCTTAACTTGCTCAATCTCAGAAATATTCCTTGCGATAACTTGCTTGGTTCACCTGCTCAGAGACTGATGTCCAGACAGACTACAACAAGTCTTCCAATCAATAAACAATTGTTAATACCAAATGCAGAGAACAACAGAATGGTCAAAACTCAACTTTCGAGAAAACATCACTTTCAGAAGTTGTACTACAATAAGCTCAGTTAACATCTTAGACCATTTGGACAAGAAGAGGTGAGAATGCAAACATCTAAAGGATATGACTGAGTGGGAATCATCAACAGCATTTGTGAATCACCGAGATCTTACATCATACAATCTGAAGGAATGGATTTCAGAAGGAATCAAAGACATATATTACCTGTCTTCGAACCAGTGATGCAGCAGATTTCTTGTGCCAATGACTCTATTTCTCAGAATGACACCACACCTGTTCAGATTCCAGAGAACAGTGTCCTTTCTTCAAATAATCCTGATGTCATCCCCAAATAATCCTGATGTCACCCCGAAGTTCTAATTGTGAAAGAATCCCCAGAGACTGTCCCTGTTGCTAAACCCAGTCAAAACTTTTTATGTGGAAAACAAGAGGAACAAAAGTAAAATCTTGAATAAAGGTGAAAGGAGGCACTAAACCACTGAAATATTTCATAAAACAAACAGGAAAAACAGTAATGTGAAGCATTTTTCATCCGGTCAAATGGTCAGACTTCTTCAGACAAAATCAAGTAACAAACTCCATTGTTTAAAAACATATGCATTTCCCTCCTCACAGAGAATTAGCCAATCAAACGTTCGCACACTTAGTATAGTAATTAACACATATGCTAATTAAATAAATAAATAAACCTTTTAAAAGGCATAGCAGTTTTAAAACAAATAGACAATATGTATCACAATACGTATAACATTTTTCAGCAGTTTCTCACAACCTATTTAATACTCAAAAAACAATAATTTTGATACTAACTTGAAAATTAATAATAATAATAATAATAATACTAGTGCAATAACCAATACTGTCCTAAGTGTTATAACCCTATAACACATATTTATTACACAGCAATAACAAAGGGTAACATACATACATGGTAGTTTTAACCCCCACTCAAAAAGTAAAGTTTTAGTTTTACCCCTTGATGGCGTAAACTTCAATCTATACTATCACTTGTGCTAAAAAATGTTTTTTTTTAATTTATTCTTAAGTTTAAAATTGGAACCTTCAAATACTTCATCTAGTGAGGCTTCTCAATTTTAAAATATAAGCTATCGAAATAACTTCATTTAATCCTGGTCTTCTGCTAGAGTCAAGGCATAACTGCCATAGTACCTCTTGGAGGACTGAACATACTACAGTTATCAGTTTGCTTTTAGTTTGGCAGGAATAACCATGTAACATTAGTCATTTTTCAGTTGTTTAAAATGTACCATAGTACATACCTTTTAACTTTGTTCAAGAATTCTGACAAAGCCAAACATAATCAGGAGACAAAGACCCAAAATCAGGAACATTTTTAAACATTATTCAAATCAACTTCAAAAATGAATAAAACAGGTTTTGTAGCAACATGCAATTTGTGAACAATGAGAGGTTATGAACCTCCATGACAGGCATTATTGACTAATTTTCAGTGATACCAGAAAATCAAACATTTTATGACGGAAAAAATATGAGGGAGAAAAAAACAGGCACATTCTGCAAAATCAGGGACAATTAAAAGAGGTATGTAGACAGCTGAGAAGTATGCATAGTACCATCATGTCTTTAAATTAGTTCTTTAATGTCACTTTTATATCTACAGTGCATCCCAAATATCATAGAATGATTTTTACATCCACTTAGATTAATTACTTTTACAACCACCTGTGCTACCTTTACTCATAACATAATATAGAAATTAAAGGCTGCTAGGTTAAAACATAAAGAAAAACTCCAGAAATATGCATCGACACTTAATATGCAAGTATCGTAACTTCCAATTGTTTGCTGTCAAAGTCACAAGCTGGCTAACTTTTTAGATCATCCCAATTGTGCATTTGTCAATGATATAGTTGGGGGGGTTGGTATAATGGTTAAGTCATTTACTTCACAGACACAAGGTACAAGGTCTGATTCTTGTGTTTGTGTTGGAAAATTTGGCTAGACGTAAAATGGCCTGCAAGGTCAAACAGAGTAGTACTAACCAATGCATGATTGCTCTGTCACCAAACTCAGCCTGTGATATTTTTGTAGCTCCTGTTACATAGTCCTTATGGAACAGTGATGCATCCTAAAATGTATAATACATTAGATACAATCTACTGTAACCATGGGGAGAAATTAAATGCTGTATTTGCATTCTACAATTTTGTCAATACTCAGTTAAAAGAAGCAAATCAATTATTTGTTATATACGCATTTCTGATAAGTCAAGTGAAGTCTGGTTTTGAAATAGATTCAGGTATACAACAACTTACCTAACTGACAGCACTGACATTAAAAGAAGTGTCACACCAGTTTCATATGTGCTACATTGTCAAGTCTTTCACATCAGCTATTTTTAGGTTGTTTGTCAGAAGTGATGCATTCATGAAACAGTGTGCCTTTTGAAAATGCATCAGTTTACGTTTTAAGATATAAACACTGCAGGTGTGCATTTAGTTCATTCTATTTATGTGGTAACTCTGTTCTTTATACCAATGTCTCTCACTTGTGCTCTGCACAATTTGTGGTTCTTCTCAACTAAGTGACATGCATTTTATGCAAAAGCAGTGTTCCTGGTGTAAAACTAATTATGGGATAGATGTCTGAAGCTGAATTCCTCAACCAAGCAACCAATCACCCTTAGCAGAAGAACAACTTCCATAATGGAAACAGTAGCCTACTTAAATAGTACATACACTTTTATTTTGGGGTGGCAGAACTTCTGTATCCTCTATGTGGATAACTTCACACATCTTGTTAATTAATCTAATCAGTTACATAAATTACTGCAATGTGGAGACTTTATTTTATGACAGAGTTGATCTGAAAGAGCTGCTTTTATGAGAATGTCCTTTTCTGCAGAGTTTCTTCTAAATCCCTTGGTTGATCATTGGGGAAGAGTGCTGCAGGCAGGTAACCAACAACTATAAAATGGAAATGTTCGATATGATAGTTACCTATAAAGTTGTATACATTCTTAAAGAACACTCTGCTATACTGCACTTAGACTGCAAACATGCATCACTTCAGTGTAGTTTTTTCAATACCCTTGTGCTTAATATGAACCAGCCATGACAATAGCATGCAACATTAAAAATGCAATAAAGTTGTTCTAAGAACTTGTTATAGATGATCATAGTGCATAATATTTGCGTTTTGGAAAAGGTATTCTGCTATGTACTCAGGAAAATGCACTTCCTGTGATTAAATTTTATCTTGCAGTGAACATCAGATTGTTCACATGCTCACACCAGCATGCATATACTTTAATTTGATGTGGGAGAACATCAATGTCTCTCAGCATTAAAAGCCAGATATATTCATGTTGTGTGCATAGTCAAACACTTCTCCCCTCACTGGCTTGCACATTACCTTTCCTGTATGAATGTCCTTTAAGCTTTTGACTAAGGTTTGAAATATTTAATCATTTTTTTTCTGGATTTAAAACCTTTAACTTGCATTCTATTTCTGTGAGCACTGTTTTTCAGCCATATTTGAAAATATATATGCCATGTTACATATGCTTGTAAGCTTACCTTACACATGTTTGCATGGAAATTTAACAAAATTAGGTTTTGTTATTCAGAAAATAAACAGTCACAATGAGAACAGCTTTTGCTTTGTAGTATAGGTGTACATCATACTTACAGCTGAATGTTTTAATTTGCTCATCTAACTTAAAATGGCAAACAAATGTTGCACTTAGCGCTAAAACCACTTTTATTTTCCAGCTCTGATTACAAGGCTTTAGGCTACCAATGGACGGCATTACAATGATTTAATATTCACAATGTCTGACCAAGTCAGCAGTTTGCTAACATTTGATCGATAAATTGAATAGCTTCTGCTAGCAGGCTAAACAGTGATGAATCCTCAATACAAAGACTCAAAGACATTTTCAAGCAGAGCAGAACCAAATACTTTGCTAAATGTATAGCATTTTACAGTCATTTACATGAAAAAGATTTTTTTTGCAGTTGTACTATGGTTGTACTGTTGCTTATAAATATAAAAATATATATAAGCACTAAGTTAAACTGAATAATTTATTTTCATTTACAAATACACATTGTGTCATTCTTTAAAGTTAACTAGTCTATTGAGTTCATACAGAAAGGGTGATTAATTTTATGGGTTTTAATAAATTGTTGAACAATGAGTCCAAAGTTTAGAGCATTAGTTCTACTGGGGGCCGTGGGGTCCAATTGTATTGGAGTGAGAGGAGGATCATAGGAGGCAGCTTTAAATGTTTATTAGAGAGCATTTAAATGGTTAGTGTTCAATAATGGGGCTACACACACTTAAATATTAACTATAAACACGTGCCTTGCTGCACTTTGAAGCATGTAAGAAACTGTGGACTGTTGCACTTCCACTACATCAAATGTTGATTGTAAAACTGTATAAGTTAACTTAACAATATCACTGTAGCAGTGTAGTCCAGGTCCCTGTTATGCCTTATAGTAATAAGTAACAATGTTACGCTCATTTCGCACGACCACTGCTGAAAGCTTTTGTCATAAATTAAACCTATTGAGATCACTTTCGATTGAACTTTTTTTGCTTGGGTATATAAATATTGGCAGACTGAAATATGAAGCCTTAGGCAGGACAGAGATTGAAGATTGAAGATGGAAGTTTAATCTATTATGAAAGCACTCATCATTGAAATAAATGTCAGTAAAAAAAAAAAAAATGTCAGTGCATTTTCCACTACTTTTTCTTATACATACTACAGCTGGTACATTTCAACATATTCAATTAATTGAAAAAGCTAGTGAGAATTTAAAGATAAGCAAGCTCTGATATCAGAAATAGAATAAAATATTTTTTAAAAAATAAAAATAAAGGAAAGGAGTTCCACGTCTCTTGGCTTACTCCAGAAAGGCATCTGATACAGTGTCTTAGGACACCCTTAATCCTTTTTGTTTATTTGATTTGGGACCTGCAACACACACTGACTGGTCTCACCAGGGCTGGATAAGAAGGATCTCACACAGTGGATCTATGTTTTATTTAATTGCTATAAAAATGAAATGCCTGATAATAAAGATAAACAAAATAAGGTGAGGATGACACCCCTGGATGCTATAAGTCTAAATAACAAAGTGGGCAAACTTGAAATATTCCTATTTCTTCAGGAGATTGAAATATGCATTGTCACAGAATAATAGTTTGGGGACTAATCCACTATTGCACAGATTATGGATTAGAGTGCCATAGAACAGAGGATGTGGATTCCACATACATAATTAACAATCTGATATCCAGACTAGCACCTATACAAATATAGATTAATTGAATCAGTGTTGTACTCAGTTTTACCAATAAACATACCAACCTTAAGGGCAGATATTACTGCACCTCTTCCAGTAATCCCACTGAACCTGAAGTGGCTTTAAGTAAACTGACAGGCATAAATAAAGCTAATAAAATAATACCACTAGGGGGCGGCAATTCTTCAAACATTAACCTACACGTGTTCATCTACATATGGCCAGATGCATAATTTCATTAATAAAAAACTTGGAACAGACAGTACAGAACTCAACAAGGGATAACAACTTCAAGTATTGGCTCATCAACCATGTCATCTAATATATATATGTATATATATATATATATATATATATATATATATATATATATATATATATATATATATATACATATATATACATATATATATATATATATATATATATATATATATATATATATATATATATATATATATGTGTGTGTGTGTGTGTATGCATGTATAAGGAACATAGCACCAACTGTCAATTAGACAGAAACATATTTAATGTGACGGCTAAAATGCCAACAAGCAAACTGTTTTTTTTTTCCATTTAGGTAGAACTTCTTTGTTCTGATATCTTAACAAACCAACCCATATTTAAAAGAACCCAAGTGGGAAGTGGAAAATAGATATATTATACATTCAATTAAATCAGAATTAACTTTATATTACATAGAAAATTACCAATCATCACCATTTTAACATACAAATACATATACAATTAATATGTAAAACCACTTTATATGTGAAAAAATGGTCAGAAAAGTATAGTATGACCAAGACACTCTTCAAAACAGAGAACTGCAGCCTCTGATGGACCAGTGATATCATTGCAAGATATAAACCATTTTACAATCCTGTTAACACAAAAAAGGCAGAAAACATATTTTTGTTTATAGTAACTCATTTAAACCAACACCCTGGAAATATTCTTGATTACATGAACAGGATAACAACTTGTAGCATATGACAATGCATTCACGGAAAATTATTTACAGTATAAACTGTTGTTTTTTTTAAAGTCTATCTAATAGTTTTATAACTGACACATTCAAAAACTCTGTGGTAAACAAATTATGCTTAATAGCAAAGTGTAAACCCAAATAGTGTTATTTAAATAAGCCACAAAAGCAGAAAAAGTATGGTTGTCAGTTCCCCACAAAACCCAATAATCATCCAGGAATCTGCTCCACTTAGCTAAATGTCGTAAATAAACATAGTTGGAAATGGGGTGAAAGTTGCTCCATTGTTGTACCCTGCATATGAAGAAAACATTTACCATCAAAATAAATAATATTTGATTTTAATACCAACTGCAGGGCCTGGGAGAGAAACTGAATAAATCCCTTGCAACATAACGCACTAGTGGTTAAGCAATACTGAATAGCTTATATCCCTAACCATGGAGGATGGAAGTATTTGATCCACAAAAACAAGAATTCAGTAGTGTCACCAATGCTGGCCTAGCTAACAGAGTCAGATTTGTACTTGCTGTGAAGTGACTTGAATGCATGTGTTACGTGGCGGATCCTGACACCCGACAGGCAGCTGACTGTAATTTTCTCCTTGTTCACCCTGGTGAGTGGGACATCAGTGTGCCTGACTATAGAGTCACCTATGACTAAAGTGTTAGGTACGTTGTCTTGCCTTAGGGGCTGTTATTGGGTGGCACACTGGTGTTGTGAGCTATGTGACACTTTGGATGTGCTTGGTGTTTGTTTGCATTTCAGCTTCGGAGGTCCTTGTTGCTTGGGCAGATTACAGTTAAGGGCCTCCGCATATGTGGATTTAATGTTGCTATGTGTGGGTGTTGGTGGTGTGGATTTAGAAGGGCTATGTGTTGCTTGAGGTGTAGTGCGGGTGTTAACCTTCTTCTCTTGACTGTCTAGCACAATCTTGGGTGGAGAGAGCTTTGCTTCCAGTTTGGCTATGTAAGTGCATCTCTCACAGGTTGCAGTGTTGGGTGGTAGAAGGACAGGGTTGTCTGTGTACATGAGGCAATTGCTGCATTGCCCCAGTATGCCCAGATTCACCAGGTGGACAGGAGAAATCACTGGAAGCTGACCCTTGGACATGCCTGGTTTGGTGCTTTTTTTGTAAAGTACAGAATCTGTTTTCCCTTGCCTTAGCAAGGTATTTTGCAATTATAGGCTGTTTGGTGCCTATGGTTAATTTCTTATTAACAAGGGGAGTTGAGTGCTTGTATCAGTTTAAGGCATCCTAGTGCTTTCCAGCAGGTATTAGAACAAGTGCTAGTCACAGGGATGCTTAAAGGTAAGATGAAAAAAAATGGTTTATCCTAAACTCTGCAGTGTGCACTAGATAAGTTACATGTGAAAGTAGGTAACTTAAGTTTTACCTGTCTAAAAAGTTAAGTTTTCGTGGAGAGTCACTATTTTTAAAACAGCAAGATAGATTGAAAGAGGGTGGTCACTTTTGTATTCTGGTACTATGGAATACAGTAGGATGGCCAATAAATGTAAATAGTTGAAGGGGAGTGATTTCACAAAAATGATAATTTTGTGCTTACTCACACAAGCCAGTGAAAGCAGAGAAGAAATGAGATATATGGTCAAATTAACATAAGAGGCAGGCAACTAGAAAGACAATGGTATTTAAGAACACGACAGTAAGCGGGTGGGTGGGAAAAAATTTCTGCCTGACTCACAAGAGACAGAGCTGTGGTCTCTTTTGAAGTTTTAATATGCAGTTAAAAGCAGAATACAAGTAAAACACTAGGTAAAGAAAACAAATCACAGTATTCAAAATATAAAAAGGCAATAAAGTAATACAAAATACAACAAATAAAAAGCAAACTTACCTTTCCTTCACAGCAAAGTGTAGCAGACTCTGGTGAGCATTTCTAGTAAAGGTGGAAGGAATAAAACCCAGTCCTATAGTCAATAACAAGATGGCATCATTCTCTGAAGACTGCCCAATTAAATTTACAACTAAACTTTTAATATTTACATTTTCAGCAACAGTTCCTTGAAATTGGAAACTAATCTTGCCTCAGACAGTGGCTTGACAATGTTTATGATCACCATATTTGTACTGTGATAGTTTGACCCAGAGCGGGCTAAGAGCAGGTCTTTTGAAATCTGTCTCCCATTGTAAGCATGTTTATGGATAGGCCTTACACTGAAGTAATTCACTTACACTGAGAGCAAGACTTTCAGAATCGGGGCAGACTTACACTGAGAACAACTCTTTTGGAATCTGGTCCATAATATTGACAAAATCAAAGTTATACTAAGAAAGGGTTTATGCCATTTTCTCACTGTTGTGTGACCTCAGATTGGTATATATATATATATATATATATATATATATATATATATATATATATATATATATGTATATAGATCCCTATCATATGATAGAAACCTCATTTGATTGAAATGCATTTGACTGAAACCGTAAGACTGAAATTTCAAAAGAGTGAAAAGTCACTTGACTTAAACCCATAAGACTGAAACCCATAATACTGAATTTCAACATACTAAATTGTAAACTGGACCATATAAACCCAGACTAGGTGGGGAGCTATGCCACCCACACCCCCAAACTATATATACTAACTCCAGGATTGCACAACAGTGAGGAAAATGGAATATACCTTTCACATACCTTACAATAGTCTACAAGCTGCCCCTAGTATGCCCTTTTCCCCACTGCAGTGTGATCCTGGAGTTAGTATATATAGTTAGGGGGGTGGAGGGGCACAACCCCCACCTAGTCTGGTTTTGTATGGTACAGTTTAAAATTTAGTATGTTAAAATTGACTATTATAGGTTTCAGTCTTATGGGTTTCAGTCAAGTGACTTTTCAGTCTTTTGTAATTTTTTGAAATTTCAGTCTTATGGTCTCAGTCAAATGAGTTTCAGTCAAATGAGGTTTCTATCATATGATAGGGATCCATATATATATATATATATATATATATATATATATATATATATATATATATATATATATATAAAGTTAGCAGGGTATGTATGCATGGCCAAATAAAGTAATTTCATTAATAAAAAAGTTGGAGCACACAGAACAAAACTGAACAATAGAAAACAACTTTTTAAAGATTTTGTTTACCAAAATGGTGCCATCCTGTTATTCTCTAGGAGTTATTTCATTTTTTTACTAGGTCCAGTCGTATATTTATTTGTCTTTTGATTAAAAAAATTACAACTTGCAGCACCTCTAAATTTGGGGACCTCTCAAATAGTACTAATGATGAATAAGTCATTTATAAATGTGCTCTATTATTTAGCATGGATACCAAAACAGCAACAGAGGCAGTAGGTTAATTTTATCCCATAAAAACAAATGAATAACAACAGAAAAAAAAAAAAACATGGAAATGTTGGAGATAAAAATCAAACTTTACACAAAAAAAGAAAAGGTAATATATAACCCATAAGACTCTTGGCAAGTACCAAAACTAGATTAAAGAGTTATCATAATGCCATAAAATTAACTATGATATAAATGTTGCAGTCAAAGTAAAAATAACCAGGCATTCATTTAATTATATCAAAAGACTGAAGAGTGTATCGCTATGGTATTATTATTATTTTATTTGTTAGCCAAGCAAAACTTTTATACTCAATTAAATGTTTGCAAGGATAACCTGAGAACTGTTGGATTATGTTACTTGGTCAGAGTCAAACAACTGGCAAAAAAGGTGGGGAAATTATCCCAGGACTACAGAACAAAATTCACCAACAACACATAACCGTATTCCTTTCTCCTCAAATACATTTATAAAGAAAATGCAATACTTTTTGTCCCCATATCAATGCTCCTCATTCTAGAGAAATCAATACATTCAGAGGAGTCATTATGACTACTTTATTATATGCCAATATATATATATATATATATATATATATATATATATATATATATATACTTTTCTAAATGACTGAAATCATGAACATAAATACCAACATCAGATAAGGCAATTGTAAAACAGTGATAAATAAACTTTTGATGATTCAGTACACCAAATAACACCTAACCGGGCAGTATGACAGACAGCCCACACCAGTCAGTTTGTCTGCCTCCACACTGAATAGCATACTCTCAATGCCCCAGCAGCAAAGCATGTCCACCTAACCTAGTGCAGTATTATTGTCAAAAACAAAAAACAAAATTAATTTCTTATCTACATCAGAAAAATGAAGGGTAGCATTGATGAATATAATATGTTTTACTGCTATTATTATTATTATTATTTTATTTTATTGATTTGCCAGTGAAACCTATTAGAATGAAGTGACTCATTCCAAGGGCAACCTGAGAGAACAGATACATTTATTTATTTATTTATTTATTTATTTTACATTTGTTGACCGGGCTAGTCCAGCTGGATATATGTCCATTTTCAGCAGAGGCCCAGGGAGAAAAACTCCTCGAAACACAGCAAAATGTATATATAAAATAACAATATTTCACAGGTACAGGTAAAATACAAGATTAAGCTATTTTATACATGATAGATTTTACAGATGTGGGTACATTAATATATAAGCAAATATTTTCATAATTTTTATGCGACTTGCTAGAAATCACAGCATAAGCAAATGTATACTGAAGAAAAAAAATAGGATTACACAATAGTATTCATTATCAGTTCACATTCCCACTCATAAGTGCTAAATTAGTTTCACAAAGACAACTGAATAGCTTGTTACCCAAACACACTTAAAACTTATTTTGAAAGAGAAAAAAAGGAAAAGAAAGAAAGAAAAGTGAGCACAAATGAGGTTTGTAACAAACCAATGTGTCCAGGGACATCTTCAGAAGGAGTTAGATAAGTATATTAGTGGGAGTTAAGAGGGTATGGGGAGATGAAAGTTTTACATGGGAATGAGGGATGACTGGGAGAAACTGAAGTAAGGGTAGGGAGGGGCTAAAGAGGTTTATGCAAGTATAATTGGGTAAGGAATCACACTTTGGTGTGAACTTGCTAAGCCAAGTGTTACGTCCATAATGACCTGTAGGTGCAGTGGAGTAGCTAGGACTTAGACTTTGATGGAAGGGGCAAATCAGTTGTAAGGTGAATATGGATGGTATGGTTGCAGGGTATTTAATTTATTCTAATGCTGGTCAGGGTAGTTTGGTCATTTGCTAAGTGGGTAGGGGTAAAACATGGTGGTGTGTGTTCCCACGGCCAAGGGTTTGGGTAATGTGAGCATTGGGGGTCAGGCGGCTACATGATGTGTTATCATCTTGTAGTTAGTGATTGTGGGGTGGTTGGATAACCATTAGCATTGCAGAGGTAGAACTCAGGATAAAAATATTATTTAGTAGTAGATGAGCTTCAAAAGCATATTAGAGCAGCTTAAAAGTGCAAAAACATTTTGTGAACAGGAACCATTTGTAGTGTTTTGAGTTTTGTTCCACTTGAATGTGTAGGCTTTTTCTTCTGGAGGGTGGATCAAGTATCGAAGGAAGGGATACTGCAGCTTTGAATTCAATTGCAGTTGATGTTCTCGCACAGCATGATGTAGAGTTTCAGATTTTTGTTAGGCACAGTGCTTGCGGTGATATTGCTTGTGGCTTCCATTCCTGATTGGCTGTGCATTGTGGCTGTTTGCAGGGGGACTGTTGAAGCACTTTATCGTAAGTAATATATCTTAGTCATTATGTGCTTTGCCACAATTGTCACATCGGCACTTTGGTGATGTTTGCATGTTTGGTCCGGAGTGTCTGTTTCACAAGCAGGGCTCTGGCGGTTGACATAGCATTGGGATTCTGAGTGATTTTTTTTTTTTTTTGTTCAGTTGAAGTGCTTCCTGCAACCAGCCTTGCAAGCCTTTCCTGCAGTGATGGGATGGTTGGACATGTGGCATGGCTCATTCATTCTCTCATGCTCAGTTGCTGTTGCTTTCCAAAGGTGTGCCAGCATGCATCTGCAGGGTCTCTCTTTTCTTACAATTTTGCGGGAAGACCAAGTGAATATATAGTGCTGGATCTTAATTTAGATTGTCAAGGATGGCTGGAACTAACTTCTATCAGCTTGATCTGTGAGGAATGCAGAACACCTGCTGTGTATGAGAAAACAAGTGGGTGATTTGGGGCTGGTGGATTTCTGTCGGGTTCACAATGCTCTGGTGCATGCTGTTCAGTGTTGTTGGGTGAGCAAGTTTTGTTGTTGTTGTTGTTGTTGTGCAAGGGAGAGGGTGGAAAATTGTAGGATGCAGCTACTTTGCTTGTGGTGGAATCACATCAGAGAGGGATGCAAACCCTTTTGTGATTTTTGATCATTGTTATATGTGCTGCTTCAGGGTATTTTCATGGGCTGCAAGGCACCTGTGAGTGATGGTCATTTCCGCACATGTGTGGGGTAATTTTAGCCATTAGGTGGAGGGTGGGAAGTGCAGATTGTCACAGAAGGTCCAATGTTTGCCTTATATTTTAATAGATACACATATGCCAGGGACTGTGCATTTCAAACTTTAGCAGGTAGAAATGCATGCTAACTTGATCTCCTTTGCCATTTGCTATTGACAGTATAAAGTGGGGTGTCTCATGCTTGTAATCTGTGGCATGGAGCATGAGGACAGTAGTCCCCAGTGCCTCAGCTGTGAACTAATCTTTATTTTATAGGTGTTTCCATGCCAAACAACATAAATGACTTGGTTCACATGATAGGATTTGTAGTGGAGCAAATGTAGGTCAGACTTGACCAAAGATTACTTCAGGGAGCCATCATAATTAGCACTATAACGAGTCTGAGGTGTACATGTGATTTTTCTCTCACCTTTTTCCATTGTGGTCTGGTATAAAAAGAAAATGTGTTGTGTGTGTGTGTGTGTGTGTGTGTGTGTGTGTGGGGGTTATGCATTTTACCCATCTCGCAACTGTATAGAATTTAACACAACGTCTAAATTTTGCCTCATGTTGATTTTCATAAGGTTGTTGATTTTGGCAAATTATTGGATAATCGTTCAGGGCTGGAGTTAGAGAAATAATGATAGGCATTTCAGTTGGACTTTGTTCCCTTCAGGAGGCTCGGGAAGTGTGCTTGCCCTGATGGTTAGTGGGTGGGGAGCTTTTGGAGGTGCTTCTACCATATCTGGGTATGGATAAGGTTCAGAATTCGAAGTTGGGTAGGATAGACAACTGGGTTAGGGAAATTCCCCTCTGGGTTGAGCCTTTGTCCTACTCTTACTTGTACCTCTGTTCACAGGTTTTGCTCTAAGAGTTTGAGGGGTATGGTTCATGTGCACTTTTACTGCTAGTTGCAGTAAGCGGATATTGCTATTGTCCAGAAGTGGTAGAATGGACAGTATTTTACCTCATAATTTAGGTCCATTCTTCAAAATTTGCAGGTTTATCAATTATGAGTCCCTAGACCTGAATGCTAGCTTAATCCAGAGGGTAAGGGAGGCAGGATGATAATGTTGCCTCATAGACATAAGGTGAATAACTTCATTTCCATCATTGGTTAGGGGTCATTGGGGAGCTTAGAGCCCGTAGGCACAGAGGGGCTGAAATGGTAAACATAATACCTTTAGGAATGCTGCCATTTATAATGTGGAGAAAATGGGCAAAAGGTAGGGTAGGTCCCTAGCAGTGTTTAATGTTGCCATTAAGAAGTTTTGGTATGTGGGACCAAGAATTTACAGTGGATTCTTGCTCCAAGAGATTTCTCATATTTTGGTTTCCTCGTAGTTTTATCCATTTTCATAAAATTGTGGTTGTCTGGCTGAATACTGGCAAATCTTTACAGCCTGGAGTTATGTAGGGATGATAGGAGTTTGTTACAGTAATACTGAGGACTTATGCTGATGTAATACTGGTTATCTGTCAGCTTTCTAAGTTTATAAAGAGCAATATTTTAGAAATTGTCCCTATATTGGGTCATTGTCCCACTTTTTCTTATAGCTTTGTTTAGACATTTTCCTCTGGGAAATTGAGTGGGATGACTGGCACGTATTTTACTGCTATTTTGCAGTAAGTGGACATTGCTGCCCTGAGGTGGTAGAAGAGACAAATCTTAGCTCATTATTTAGGCCCGTTAAACTTTGGAGTTATTCATTTGTGGTTCTCATATCTTACAGATAATGTAATGTAGACATTAAGGGGGGGGGGTTATAGTGATAAGGTGGAAGCAGCATAGATACGAGGTATAGGGTTTGAGATTTATCTATGTTTCAATTCTTGTAGAGGCAAGGTGATTAATTTGTTTTCTTTTGCAGATTGTGGAGGTGCAGAATTTGAGTGGGCATCAGTTGGTGACCTGAAGGAAGGGAAAACGAAAGGTGATGGAGGCTTTTTCAATGGATGTCCTGGTCGCTTGGGTGGTGCACAATGAGGTCACAGATGGGGGAGTGCTGAGTGAGCAATGTTCAGTGCCCTGATGGAAATGGATTTGGAAGGTAATGGATTCTGCTTGTGTGGATGTTTTGATTGCTGGAGTGGTGCACAGTGAGGTATCAGGTAATCTTTATTTAGTGGTCATTAAGGCACATCAGAGTTGGAGCGGTTTGAGGTAGTATAGGGGCAAGTTGAGGGGGAGGTAGGTTTGGGGCAGGGTAATGCAGGGCTGAGGATTGTTTATGGAGAGTGTGGGGTTTCCACAGGTGGGGTGGAGTCACAACAATCATAGGATCACAGGAAGCTATGAGGTCACTGGTTCTAGGGCCCTTGCAAGCTAGCTAAGTTCAATTCTCATTCCACATGCTGTTCCTATTGTTCTTTAAGAGGGACATGTGTGGAACCTGTGGGGTGAATTTATGGTCACCCATCCAGTTGTTTGTAGGGGGCTAAGGAGGTGTTTTGTTGAATATGAAGTGGGAGTTTGTTACAAACATATTATTTTCTGGGAGACAAATCTATCCTTCAAGCAATTAATGTCACATATCTGGTTAAGGTCTTTAGAGCAAGTAACACGCGTATCATTTGACCTCTGCTTTGGGCTGGTAGGAGGTGTTTGGTATAGGTATGACTTTTGTGAGAAGATAGGGTTTGATGGAGCATTGTGGTTATGTGGGGTTTCAGGGAACATGTGTAGAACTGGATATTTTGTTGGCTAAGCAGAAGTTAGAAGGCATTGTTTGGGATTCCTTGCAGATACAGGACATGTTTACTTTCTTAACAGATATAAATGTAACAAATGGTAAGAAAAAGTTTGAGGGGAAGCTGGGGGCAAGCAACAGATTAAGAATGTTCTTCAGCTTCTTGGGTTACTGAATATGCATGTCAGCCATTTTAATTGGGTTGCTTGGGGTAGGGGTTAATAAGTTGGTGCATTTTACCACTGTGTTGCCTTCGGAGCAATTCACTGGGATGGCGCTTGGGGCAGAGGGATAGCATTGGTCATGGGAATTTGCATTTGTTTACAAATGTATGGGAGGTGTTGGGTTGAGGGGCATAATTTAGGGGGGTTGTTTGTGGCATGATGGAGGGATAATTGGGGATGCTGAGTATTTGGAGTTTCAGTTTAATCTGGAGTAGATTTAGCAGGTGTTGTTGGGGATTAGGATTCACTTTAATTTGTTTAAGATGGCAGTGTTATGGGTTGTGTTGTCCATGTTTGAGGAGGTGTGTCAGGTTGTGTTAAGGTTAAAGGCTTGCTGTAGGAGTTTGGGGCACCTTTTATAAGTAAAGCATATGGTAGGACAAGGCTAGATTAGTTAAGTGTGTTACAGCTTTTTGTGGAAAGGAGTTTGGTGGGAAAGATTTAGTTATTTGTCAGGCGTGGGAGCAAGGTAAGGCAGTTCATTTGGTCAAGGAGGATGTAGCTGCAACTACTGCAGTTGCACAGATGACAAGGTTAAGTGAGCTTACTAAATTTTGGTCAGTGGTTAATTGGTTTGATGGGTTAGGGTCGGTTGACAGTGTGAAGATTGACAGACTGGCTATTGTCAAGATGGGTTTTGTTGTGGAGGCTGGTGTTGGGAAATGGTGGTTCCTGGGGTTAAAGTTTATGTGGAATTTATGTTATGGATGTATTTTAGTCATTTAGAAGGTAGTTTGCTAATCAGCAAATACTAAGATGGTCATGTTGTTCTGCTTATATTGGATTGTTGGTGTGATGGCAGGATTGCTCTTTAATGGGGCTTAAGAGGTTTATGCAAGTGTAACTGGGTAAGGAATCACATTTTGGCGTGAACTTGCTACCCACCCTCCCCACCCTTTTGGTGGAATAGTGGGGATTGTGATTATTGTGTCAGTCCTGGTAGGGGGAGAAGCGGGACAGGCTTGCCCTCTTCTGTTCCCGCTTTGGTGTTGGGTGTTCATTTCAATGAGTTGGGAAAGGAAAGTGAGCAGTTGGAGGCTGCTTGATACTAAAATAAGCGAGCAGAGGTAAGGATGCCGCTTATTGGTTTGTATGTTTAATTCAATAAGTGGTAAATGAAGTGAGTGATGGGATGCTGCTTCATAAGTAAAATAAGCAAGCAGAGGTAAGGATGCTGCTTATTGGTTTGTATGTTTAATTCAATAAGTGGGAAATGAAGTGAGTGATGGGACGCTGCTTCATAAGTAAAATAAACAAGCAGAGGTAAGGATGCTGCTTATTGGTTTGGATGTTTAATTCAATAAGTGGTAAATGAAGTGAGTGATGGGACGCTGCTTCATAAGTATAGTAAGCAAGTGGAGGTAAGGACGCTGCTTATTGGTTTGGATGTTTAATTCAATAAGTGGTAAATGAAGTGAGTGATGGGATGCTGCTTCATAAATAAAATAAGCGAGCAGAGGTAAGGATGCTGCTTATTGGTTTGGATGTTTAATTCAATAAGTGGTAAATGAAGTGAGTGATGGGATGCTGCTTCATAAGTAAAATAAGCAAGCAGAGGAAAGGATGCTGCTTATTTGGTCGGATGTTTAATTCAATAAGTGGGAAATGAAGTGAGTGATGGGACGCTGCTTCATAAGTATAGTAAGCAAGTGGAGGTAAGGATGCTGCTTATTTGGTTGGATGTGTAATTCAATAAATGGTAAATGACATGAGTGGTGGGAACGCTGCTTCATAAGTAAAGTAAGCGAGTGGAGGTATGGACGCTGCTTACTGGGTCAGGATGAGTGAGGCCATGCTGTCCTGATTCACATTACATGGACATTTATGCTGTGATTATAATCAGCTATACTATGTTTCAGTTGCAATTAATAAATATTGGTTAACAAAGCTATGTTTATGGAAGTTTAATAAAGGTAATCAAACGTCATTCGGTGTGATGTGTTTATTGAAGGGGACCGGGACAAATGTGTGGATAGAATTTCACTTATATGAATCATGGGAAATACAAAGCTATTAAACAGAGGCTATGTGTGCTTTGTCAATAATCGCCCTCAGGTTCTACCAAACTTTTTCAAGGAGGGCAAGGCCTTTAAGTTCCTGGACTGTAATATTATAGCATCCATCCAATTATCAATCCTATACTTGAAGGCCGCCATGAAGTCACATTGATTTGACATGTGTGTGGAGGTGCTGGTTAATGAACCTATCTCTTTATTTATTGTTGTTTATAACCTGTTATTTTCCCGTCAGTCTACATTTGCCTATTATCACATAAACTCTGTAGAAACAACCTTCAACAGCATCAGTAAACCAAACTAATTCTATAAAAATACACAATAATATTTCATTGGCTTTCCTATACAAAATCAAAAACAAGCAATTATCAGTGCTGACCACTGGCTTGCACTGAACTTGAACTGCAACAGCAGTAGTTAGAGATAAGTGGCTAATAAAAACAGAAAGTATTTGCCAACAGATGAGTACAAATGAAGACAACAATCTCTTGCAGCATTCATAAACAGGAGGTTTACAGATGTCAGGTAATATATTAGCACATCATTGGTCCAGTTTTCACATTAATGCCTATGCATTGAATTAACTGTTATACTTAGTAATGTTAGACACAGAACAATCCATTGTATTCCACATGAAAACATTGTCAGTATTCTATTAACATGGAATTATTACAAACAAAATCATATTTTTGATTAATGTTATTTTGACAGTTTCTCTTTTCATAATAATTGAAACATGGTTGCTATGTTCTTTGTTTCACTTTGCAAATATTTTCTTGTGGTTTCAGTTTGCATTCACAAAAATCATGAGCTGATCTGACTTGTATATAGGACTGTTATAGTCCATATCCAGGATTATAACAGGTTGGAACATTAATCAATCTAGAATGTTTTTGCTTTTATAAGAAGCATATATTAACTACCATCAGACAAAAGTGAAGTTTGGAACAGATGAATCTGTCATGGGACGACCTTGATATGAATGGACTGAGGGGAGGGGGAGCTGGGAAGTAGGGAGATAGGTAAGTTAGGTCTGTGTGGGTAGAGCGGGTAGGACAGAGTTAATTAATTTGGGAGCTGAGGGAGGAAGTGAGGTAAGCCTAAGGGGTTGGTCTTAGGGGGGTTTGAAGGGGAAACTGGTATGAGTAAGCACATTTTGGTGTGGTCTTATTGAAGCAGGATCATGTCCCAGGTGACCTGAGGTGTGAGTAAGGTGGACTTTGGGTAGTTAAAGGACGATAATGTGAGTTCAGTTTTTTAGGCTATAAGGTGGGTCTATACAGGTGGCTTTATATAGATTTTTTTTTTTCGTGGGGGTAGGTACTATTGATTATCTTTGGGGGTAATTGGTATTGTGGTGTCGTCTTGGTGTATGGCCTTGAACTGGGGTTGATGAAGTGTCATGGTGGCATCGGTGTTCGTTGAGCAGTTTAATAATTTGGTTGTTATCCTTATTTTGGTTCATTGAGCAGGAATGGACTCTTTGTGTTTGGGTTTCTGTTAATATGTTGGTTGTTTTCTGTTATTTAGGTTTTGTTGCAGTAAAGAGACTCATTGTGTTCAGTTTCCTCTGTCATCCTCGGGTTTTGTGTTAATGTATTAATTGTTTTCCTTTATGTAGGTTTTGTTGCAGGAAATGGTCTCTTTGTCCTAATAATTTAGTTGTTTTCCTTATTTCGGTTTCGGTGGTTAGTGGTGAGTTGCGGGCTGGCAGTCCCCATTAATGGCTGGATCACACATGCACAGTAACGCTAGCATGGGCCTGTAATGGATAAATCAAAAAAAGAAAAGAGAGTTCATCTTAGGGGATGTTGAAATCATAGTGTGTGTACATGTCCCTGGTGTTGCATGTTGCAGAGCGAGTGTGCAAGTCATGGGTAGGTGGTGTGCCTTCTTCCCCCACTGTGCACGATGTGTACATTCGGCTTCTGGCTAGGAGGAGGTAGGACCTAAGTCAAGTTGTGTAATGGACGCAGGTCAGGCAGTAGGAGGTTTGCGATGCTGAGCATATAAAATAAAAATAAAAAGCATCATGGTTCATGTTTTCTTGTTTTACAGTAAGCCTTGGTTTTATTAGAGGAAGTACTCGATGCAGTCCAAATTATAGTAAATACAGCATGTGAGACTGTAAATGTTGTCATTCTGCTTAGGGGATGTTAGGCTTTCTACCAAGTGGAAAAGGAAATAAGATGAGTTAGCGATTTCTTAAAATGCTTTTACTGGATGCCTGTACTCTCAGTCCTGCTGACCATGGCTATGCTCACAAATAATCTTCTATTATTGTCTCTGACACTCGGTTCCCTAAATGCACACACTGAAGCAAAAAAAAAAAAAAGGATAGTTAGTCCTTAGCCACGATCTTTGATGTGTGGGGATGTGGGTTCAGGAGAAGGAGATTATGCCATTGTGTGCTAGGGCTTTAGCATTTTGAAGAATGCTGTTTCATTTTGGAGGCATGATAATAAAAAAAATATATATATATCTATATATATATATAGAGACAGAGAGAGAGGGAGAGGGAGAGAAGAGGTAAGAGCCTTCTTATAGCAGTATCGTAGTAGTTTTGGAATCCCAGATGACTGCGTGGTGGGTGTTTCACTATACTTTTAAGGGTCCTTGTTTTCATTATCCAGTTAGCCTAGTGGTATGGTGTCTGTCTATAGTGTGAAGAGTTCTGAGTTCAAGCCTTAGCAGGGCCAGTTATTTAAGTTGTTTTTTTTTTCCAGAAAGCTGGCAAGTCAGATTAGGAATTTTGGGAGAGGAGTAGTTAGTGTGTGTGTGTGTGTGGGGGGGGGGGGGGGTAGATGGACAGGAGAAATGTATAATAGGTATAGGAATCATTATGCACTTACTGTTCTTGGATTTGAACTGCGGGTAATGGTTAGCTGTAATAAGAATTTATCTGTTGGCTTGTTTTAACATTTTTATTTCTTTTGGATTCATGTGTTCAACTTGTCTGCAGGTACTGGTTGGTGCTAGTAAGACTTTCTTTATGGGTCGTTCTAACAACAATTTTTCTTTTGTTTCTTTAGGTTATCATGGCTGAAGTGTTGAGACAGAGGTGGGCCAGTATTGTGGCACAGGCTGAGGACCTCTCCAAGGACATATCTGCTGAAGTTCCATCAACTAGTGCCTAGGATCTGAAAACGTGACAGAAGAGGCAGATGGTGCCTGCAAGCCAGGGGTCGAGGGTGAAGAGAACTAGGCAGTCAGCAATGGAAGATGTGACAATGGAGATTAGGATGCTGGTGGTGGCCCCCTTCATCTTCTGCAGGTAATTCTTTATCAGGTCTGACCGGGAGTGAGGAGATAGCAGCAGCTATGGGGGGGGGTGCCAGGGTGCAGCGAGGGGGTCCAAAGTGAGCTAGCGGGTAGGGGTTTAGAGGCATTGGTTGATTGTGAGGTTTTTTTGATAATACTCTATCATTACATGATCCGGATTTGGGGTCTGACTTAGATGTTGTGGGGGTCTGACTTTGGGTCACGGCTGGGGGATTGGCTGGTGACACAGGCCTTACATCAGGAAGGGGCACCCATTGTATTGACCCCCCCACATATCTCTGGTGGTGAAGGAGAAGATTTGGAAAGGGGAATTTGTTGATATTTTCAAATTGATTGATGCTGATGGGGTTCAACGGTTAACAGAGGCAGAGTCAGCTAATGGGAAGGACCTTTTGGCAGCATTGGCAGCCATAGGTCACAGAAGGGTAGTTAGGTTTCGGCCTAGGTCATGGGATAATTGGGTCCTTGGTTTTATATACTACATGGCGATTTGGCTGGAGAGGGATACTTCACTGGCTCTTCCACTTTTGGCCTATTTTTGACTATCAGGGAGGGTGCGGCCAGGCTATGCATAGTTTTGGTATAATCAGAAGTTTCATAAGCAGAAGGCGGTAGACAAATCCATGTGGTGGAAGGTTAGACACCCGGACATTTGGCTTTCTACCATGATGGACACTGGTGTATGGAGTAGTAGATTGGCTCAACCATCTGAGGGAGGTTCTGGGATATGTTGGGCATTTAATGCAGGGAATTTTCTTGGGTAGGTTGTAAACTCTCCCATATTTTCTCTAAGTGTATGGGAGCTCATGCCATTACACAATGTGGGGGGGGGGCCTGTTGGTGGACAGACATCTTATTCTGCGGGTCCTAGAGGCTGGGTTGGTTCTTGCCTAGCATTGCTAGGTGGACAAGCCCGGGCTACTTTTTGGGGGCAAAGGGGGGTCCTTTCGTGGAGTTAGGGGGCAACTGGGAGACTCATTCCACAATTAAGGTCCAGGTTTTGGAGTTGTTCTTGGCCCATTACCCATTGCCAAGTATGGCAGGGGAATTGATTGAGGGTTTTTCAGGGTTTTTTTTCAATTAAGTCCACATTGGTGGGGGATGGGATGGTGAGTAAAAATTTGAAGTCTGTAAGAGGGAGGGAGGGGATTTTGCAGGAGTTGATTGACAAGGAGTGTCAGGCAGGGAGATTTTTGGGCCCATTTAGTTGTCCTCCATTTTCTAACTTTAAAGTGTCACCGTTTGGTTCGTAAGAAAAAGCAAAGTGGATTTCATTTAATTCATCATTTGTCATACCCTGGGGGTAAGTCTGTGAATAACTTCATACCCAGTGCACAGGTTAATGTCACATATTCATCTTTGGATGATGCAGTCCAAATTATCAGGAGTTTTGAGGATCCCTGGTTAGTTAAAGTAGATATTGTGTCAGCTTTTCATTTATTGCCGGTGCGGGTGGAGGATTGGCCTTTGTTGGGCATGGTGGTTGGGGATAAATTTTATTTTGACACTGCCATGCCAATGGGATGTGCAGTGGCGTGTTCCACTTTTGAAAAGTTTAGCTCAGCACTCCATTGGATTTGGCAGCAGAGGGTTGAGGATCAGCAAGCAGTTCACTATTTAGATGAACTTTTGTTGGTGGGTGATGGTCGAGATAAGGTGCAGGCAGCTCTGTTTGAGTTTGTGGGGATGTGTGAGTCCCTTGGAGTTCCTTTGGCTAAGCATAAGTTGGAGGGCCCTGCGAAGGAGTAGGACTTTTTGGGACTGTCAGTAGATGCAGGACAAGGTTTGTTTTGTTTACGGCAGGACAAGTTGGTTCGGCTGCAGAAGAAAATCTGCTGGCTGAAGTCCAAGTCTAAGGTTCAGGTGCGAGAGGCTATGGAATTGTTGGGTTTGATGAATTTCACTTGTAGGGCTGTGCATCCGGGGTGCACATTTTGCTGGTCTGTAGCATTTCTTTTGATAGGAGGGAGGAGTAAGCACCACAAAGTGCGGGTCAGTAAGCTAGTGCGAGAGGATTTAGAGTTGTGGATGAAACTTTTGGAACAGTTTAATGGGATTTCATTCTGGCAGTTGGATTGGGTAGAGCAATGGGAGCTGCAGTTGTTCTAGTATGAGAAAATATTTGCATGTACGGCAACTGCAAGGTCCCAAACCAAACATAATCCAAAGCAAAAAATAGACCAACAAACTGTGGCAAGAAACCAATATTTAATGTTGTGTGCTAAAAGCACATAGTAATTTAGCTTTTAGGACACAACATTAAATATTAGTTTCTTGCCACAGTTTGCTGGTTTATTTTTTGCTTTAGCTGCATTTGTTTACTGATGCAGCTGGGGGGTGGGCATGGGAGCTTAATTTGGAGGCCAACGGTTTTCGGTCCCTTGGCCGAAGCATTGGTCAGAAGAGTGGAAATGGGATGTTGCCTTTTTGGAGTTGATGCCAATTTGGGTGGCTTTGGTGGTTTGTCAGGATTGTTTAAAAGATAGGAGGATTTTTTTTATCCGGATAATACTGCAGTGGTGATAGTGTTGCAGGTTAAGATGGCTAGAGCTTCTCGTTTGTTACTTGTTCTCAGAAAACTGGTATTGCAAAGTTTGATGATTAACTTTTCCTTCACAGTATTGCATGTGCCTGGGGTTAAAAATGATATAGCTGATAGCTTGTCTCGTTTTCAGTTTTGTAGGTTTCAGCAGGTGGCCCCAACAGTGGCATTGTATCCAGCAGTCATTCCGGAGGACATTTGGCAGATTGGTCCATAGTAATTGGCAGGTTGGTGCAGCAATCATGGACGGTGTCTATGAGAAGAGCTTACGGTAGGGCATTATTTTATTTTGACCAGTTTTTGAGGCAGTTACCAGATGAGGAGCATGAGTGGTCAGAGGTTTGTTGTTGCGTTACCTGGCGATGTTGAGGGAAGTGGGAAGGGCAGTTAGGATGGTGAGGGTGGTGTTGGGATCTATTGCTGCTTTCACTCGTTTGGCCAGATTGCAAGATTGGACTAGGTCCTGGGTGGTGAGTCGAGTATTAATGGGTTGGGGCAGAGTTGAAGGTGGGGTGATAGATAGAAGATCGTCGGTGATGAAGGAGATCTTAAGCCAGTTGCTACGGGGTTTAGGTAAGGTGTGTGGATCCTTGAAGGAGTATGTGGTGTGGAGTCCGGTTAGCAAGTGGATGTATTGTGGGGCATTTAGAATGTCTGAGTTATTGGGTTTGTTACTGTGGGAGGATGTGTTGATGTTGCCTAGGGTGGTGCACATTCAGCTGTGGTCTTAAAAGATGGATCAGGAGAGATGTGGGGCCCTGATGGTATTGGAAGTGACTGAGGTAAGTTGGAGATGTCCTGTGGTGTGGGGAAAGAGATTGTGGGTGGTTCAGAGGGGTAGAGTGCAAGGTTTAGTTTTTACTTCAGTAGGTGGTAAAGGCTTGATGGGTGAGCAATTGAATTTGATTATGAGAAGAGCTCTTTGTAGTGTTAGTTTAGAAGGAGATAAGTTTTCTTCTCATTTTTTTAGGATGGGTAGGGCATCGGACTTAGCGAAGGAAGGAAGTTCTATAGAAGTCATCAAGAGAGTGTGAAGGTGGTCTTCCAATGCATTTTTGTCTTATATTAAGTAGCTTTGTGGCAGGCTTTGTTTACATTTTTTTAGGTAACAGAAGGATCATCATCTTGGGTCATTCTTTCATCTTTTGTGCAGCTAGTCGTGCAGCAATTAAACGCACCGGAATGAATTTGGGGCTGGACCATTTTAGATTGAAGGTCATCTGGCATGGTGTTAGAGGGTTGATGTGGAGCAGGATATTGCAGGTATTTATTGGGTTTCAGAATCAATGGGGGTTGCTGCAAGTTTTGTTGATTCATTTGGGGGGGAATGATTTAGGTAGGGTTTCAAAAAGGCAGTTGGTATATCACATTTGTGAGGATGTGTTAGCGTTGAGGAGGATATAGCTGTCTTTGGTTTTAATATGGTCTGAGATTATTCCCTGGTTGAGAGACTGGTGATTGGAGCAGATTTCAATGGGCATGTTGGTGAAGGGAACAGAGGGGATGAGAAAGTGATGGGTAGGTATGGTGTTAAGCAAAGGAATGCAGAAGGTCAGATGGTAGTAGATTTTGTGAAAAGGATGGACATGGCTGTGATGAATATGTATTTTAATAAGAGGGAGGAGCATAGGGTGACATACAAGAGTGGAGGAATATGCACACAGGTGGATTATATCTTATGTAGAAGGGCCAGTCTGAAGGAGATTGGAGACTGTAAAGTGGTGGCAGGGGAAAGTGTAGTTAGGCAGCATAAGATGGTGGTTTTTAGGATGACATTGGTGATCAAGAAGAGGAAGATGAGTGTGAGGGCAGCACTAAGGATCAAATGGTGGAAATTGAAAAAGGGTAATTGTGAGGTGATGTTCAGGGAAGAGTTAAGACAGGCATTGGGGGCAGTGAAGAGTTACCGAATAGCTGGGTAACTACAGCAGAGCTAGTAAGAGAGATGGCTAGAAAGGTGCTTGGTGTGACATCTGGAAAGAGGAAGGAGGACAAGGAGACCTGGTGGTGGAATGAAGAAGTACAGGAGAGTATACAGAGAAAGAGATTGGCAAAGAAGAAATGGGATTGTCAAAGAGATGAAGAAAGTAGACAAGAGTATAAAGAGATGAAGTGCATGGCAAAGAGAGAGGTGGCGAAGGCTAAGGATAAGGCGTATGAAGAGCTGTATGAAAGGATGGACACTAAGGAGGGAGAAAAGGACCTGTACCGATTGGCTAGACAGAGGGACTGAGCTAGTAAAGATGTGCAGCAGGTAAGGGTGATAAAGGATAATGAGGGAAATGTACTCACAAGTGAGAAGAGTGTGTTGAGCAGATGGAAAGAGTACTTTGAGGGGTTGATGAATGAAGAGAATGAGAGGGAGAGAAGGTTGGATGATGTACGGATAGTGAATCATGAAGTGCAGTGGATTAGCATGGAAGAAGTAAGGATAGCTATGAAGAGGATGAAGAACAGAAAGGCTGTTGGTCCAGATAACATACCTGTGGAAGCATGGAGGTGTTTAGGTGAAATGACAGTGGAGTGTTTAACTAGATTGTTTAATGAAATCTTGGAAAGTGAGAGGATGCCTGTGGAATGGAGAAAAAATGTTTTGGTACTGATTTTTAAGAATAAGGGTGATGTGCAGAGCTGTAGTAACTACAGAGGGATTAAAGTGATCAGTCACAGCATGAAGTTATGGGAAAGAGTACTGGAAGTTAGGTTAAGAAGGGAGATGATGATTAGTGATCAGCAGTATGGTTTCATGCCACTACAGATGTGATGTTTGCTCTGAGAGTGTTGATGGAGAAGTACAGAGAAGGTCAGAAGGAGTTGCATTGTGTCTTTGTGGATTTAGAGAAAGCATATGACAGGGTGCCTAGAGAGGAGTTGTGGTATTGTATGAGGAAGTTGGGAGTGTCAGAAAAGTATGTAAGAGTAGTACAGGATATGTATGAGGGTAGTGTGACAGCGGTGAGGTCTGCGGTGGGAATGACGGATGCATTTAAGGTGGAGATGGGATTACATCAAGGATCAGCTCTGAGCCCTTTCTTATTTGCAATGGTGACGGACAGGTTGACAGACGAGATCAGACAGGAGTCCCTATGGACTATGATCTTTGCAGATGACATTGTGATCTGTATTGAGAGTAGGGAACAGTTGGAGGAGACCCTGGAGAGATGGAGATATGCTCTAGAGAGAAGAAGAATGAAGGTCAGCAGGACTAAGACAGAATATATGTGTGTGAATGAGAGGGAGGCTAGAATGGTGAGGATGCAGGGAGTAGAGGTGGCGAAGATGGATGAGTTTAAATACTTGGGATCAACAGTTCAGAGTAATGGTGAGTGTGGAAGAGAGGTGAAGAAGAGAGTACAGGCAGGATGGAGTGGGTGGAGAAGAGTGTCAGGAGTGATTTGTGACAGACGAGTACCAGTAAGAGTGAAAGAGGAAGGTCTACAAGAGGGTAGTGAGACCAGCTATGTTATATGGATTGGAGACAGTGGCATTGACAAAAAGGCAGGAGTCAGAGCTTGACGTGGCAGAGTTAAAGATGTTAAGATTTGCACTGGGTGTGATGAGGATAGACAGGATTAGGAATAAGTATATTAGAGGGTCAGCCCAGGTTGGAAGGTTTGGAGACAAAGCCAGAGAGGCAAGATTACGTTGGTTTGGACATGTGCTGAGGAGGGATGCAGAGTATATTGGGAAAAAGATGCTAAGGATGAAGCTGCCAGGTAACAGGAAAAAAGGAAGGCCTAAGATAAGGTTTATGGATGTGGTGAGAGAGGACATGCAGGTGGTTGGTGTGATAGAGCAAGATGCAGAGGACAGGAAGAAATGGAGACAGTTGATCTGCTGTGGTGACCCCTAACGGGAGCAGCCGAAAGAAGAAGAAGATTATTCCCCGGTTGGTGTGGGGAGAGGCAAGGAATTTCGTGGAGGTGGAGAGAGCTTGGAGGTATGTTAATTTTATGTTGCTGAAATATTTGAAGGAAATTAGGGTGCATACGATACAGCATGTGGAGTTTGAAAGCAGGGATCCTGTATGGTATAGCTCAAATGGAGTTCATCTCAATGAATTTGGGCTTGATTTATTTAATCTTAACCTGGGCTTGAAGGTGGAGGATCTATTGAAAAGTGGTATGGTTTGAGGGGGAACAGCCCTTTGGGCTGGTGGGAGGAGAAGAGGGTCAGGCTTGACCCTCTTCTGTCCCCCTCAGTAGGATATTTGGAATTGAGGTGGATGACTTGGAATGGAAGTATGGAATTGATGATATTAAGGTTAGCAGGGATGCTGCCTTCATGATTACTATGATAAGTGAGCAATTGGGGGACACTGCTTATCCAAGGGTGAGCGGGTGCGCTGCCCTTATGTTTGCTATCGTATTTGTTGCGATGTTGGATTTTGTGTGCCTCAATAAAGCTGATGTTTGTTATTCATTTTCCATTACAATAAAGGTTGTCAAATGTGTTTGGGTGTCTGTGTTGTTCTATTAGGTTCATGACAATTGCATGTATGTTATTGAAGATGTAGAGGACTTTGTCAGTGAAAAAATAATAGCCCAAAACATTTAACACAAATATTTCCCTTTTGTACATGGTTACATCATTTTATCAAGAAGTATTTGCATGTGTATAAATGGGCAGGATAGACAGGCAGTAGATGTTTTTTATAGCCCCCAATGATATACTGCAACAGTCTCTAAAATCATTTTATAAGGCACATCTGAACAATTTCATTACTACTAGTCCATGATAAATGGTCAAAAAATTAAAAGGGGGTTGTTTGATTTCTTGAACCTTGGCCATAGGATTGCCAAGAATATAGACTTTCACTTTATAATGCAGATTAACAATTTAATCATTTCTATGATGAAAAAAAATATTCATTTCATTGTTCCATCACAGCATCCTGTGTACGAAAGGTACATTTTCTTATTCTGACAAATGAATGTTTTGTCTGTCTCTCATGCAACCCACACATAAAGACAGCACAATACAGTGTAAGGATGCAGTGAAGCTCTGCTTTAATTTTTTTCTACCTTCTCAGTGCCTCATGCTTCTTTTTGCTCCCCCTCAGAATTTTAACCATTGCTGAAGTTCACATGTTCAGTGTAAGCAAACAGTTGGCATTGACATCCCTAAAAATACTGACCTGGAACAGGTTATTTACTTTCTTGTGACTAAGGAGCCAGGACATTGTTGCATGCCAAGTTCCCACAGAACGTTTGCAAACTTTATGGTAAACTCCCAGGTACAAAGATAAACAAGAAATAAAATAACAGTGCAAGACTATGCAAGGGAATAATGACTCCCTCTACAGTTTCCAACAAATGTTCTCCTGTCAGGCATACTAAGATTGCTACGTACATAGTTCATATTAATAAAAGACAGATACTTTAGAAAATGACAGTGCTGAGATCAATATAATTGACTATATTTTTTACTTCCTCCAAGAAAGCCATTAGTAAAGATCAGAAGGGCTAGTACCCGAACATCTCTTCTGACCCAAAGTGCCTCAAGTGGGAATACAGGTGCTATACACCATAGTTTAACTAGATGTCACAAGTAAAACTGCTAGTTAAGGATTCAGAAATGGCCCAGCCCTGATCTGTAAGGCTGCGGCAAACAAATGGCAATTTAATGTGGTCATGGACACCAGCAATTCAAAGACATGGTAGTCGCAATGAACAAAGCCCTTATTATTGGTTAAGATGTATGTCTATGAATAGTTTGGTGATTACAGCAAGCACTAACATGTGCTTTACTGCAATAATCACTGCTGGTGGTCCATGCCTCTTGTTGGTGCAGGCACTCCTCTTCATGTAGCCCCCCCACACACACACACACACATTTTCTTACCTTTCCTTAAGTTTAGAGAATGCTGATGTTGCTTCTTATGTTTTCACAATCATTCTTAAATACAAATTATTACAGTCAATAAAACCAATCATTTTTATTATTATCGAATGAGTTTAAAATTAATCCCAGTTAGGGGTTGCCACAGCGGAACTCCAGTCGCTAATGATTGTCAGTAGATTTTTTTTTATGGTGCCGAGGTGCCAGCTCGATGCCCAACCTTCAACGAAGGCACGCCCATTTCACGCATGTCTTTCGAACGCCACTCGACCGCGGGGAGGATATGCAGACTCCACACAGAAGGCGCTCCAGCCGAGAATCGAACGGGAGAACCTCTTGTTGTGAGGCGACAATGCTACCGCTGCACCACCGTGGCTTGCACACTCAGGCAGATACTGAACCTAAAAACTAGCAAGTGTGAGCAATCATGGATAAGGCAGGTGAGATGATTAAGAAACTCAAGCAGAAAGAGTAGTATTTAGCTGGAATAGAGGATGAAGCAAGAAACTGACATTTAAGATTATGCTATTTTTTGGAAGATAAAAAAAGATTGCATTTGATGGAATAGGTGAAAACTAAGAAGGTAGAGTTAACTTTGATTACAAAGGTTTCCCTGGAGGTAGCACTAACAAAACACTTGCAATTACCATACACAACTGCCATATATGGGAAACACAGATTAACAGTGACAGAATTATTTATGTGCTAAAAAAAATATTATGGAATTGGTTGCAACTGGGTAGAAAATTGTCCATGCTTGGAAGACCAGTACTTGTAGAACATGATTATCCCGAGGTGACACTAAAACATTGTTGGCACCTTTTAGAAAGAATAAAGAAGTATAAATGATGAAAACTGAAAATTAAATTATTTCCTGCCATCCTAAAGGTGTTTGGCATTGTAAAGTACTGACCTTTGATACTTTGGCTAAGGCAGTTAGGAAAATACAAGAAGCACTAATGAAACTTGCTTAACTACAGCTGTAGCAAAAATACTGTTCAACTGTGGGAAATTGATACTACTGGAGAAATAGAGGATAAACAGAAAGATAGATCTGATGTGAATGATAATGTGTTTATTCATGTAAATAGTTCTTGTGACATGATGGTAGGATAAAGATCTCATGAGGATGCATTTGAGTGAAAGAACAGTATGTTTTATAAATGCAAGTTATTCACAGTGTTACCCAGCAAACAGATGGGAAGGTTGAAGTTGATATAGATATTTGACAGCATTTTCAAGCTGCCTGGTGATAGTTTTGCCCAATATTAGGGGTATGACCCAAGTGTTTCAATGTTTTCCAAATGCATATTGTTAACAATTTGGAGTTTTCTCATGCTTAGTATAAGTTATGGGCTTAGTGTTAACACTAATGGTTTTGAAAGTGCTTATATTTCATGTTAAATTGAAACAGTTCTGAACAGAAGTATATGGTGATGATTAGCCATAAGATAATATAAATCCTGAACTTCATTTATAATATGGGAAAGAGTGTCAACAATATGAGTGCATAACAACTTAGAAGAGTTGTTTTCCAGTTTCTTTTTTCACTGCTTATTTTAAAGATAAGCAAAGTAAAGCTATGCACAAAGACTGATAAAACATTAGAAAAACGTTTGGTCAAGTTAGATACATGTTCAGTTAGGTATAAACAACTCACTAAATGTTATTAGTAATCAGGTACATGTATTAAGAATTGTAGAATTAACTGCCTCTAGTATAATAAATTTTTATGATAAGTTTGATCTAATTAGGCTTCATACCACAATGATTATTCTTATGGCTGGCCAAGATAATGTTTTGGTCAAAGCAGGGGCATACTATGGGATGATAATGAAAGTAAAATAGATAAAATATAAATGCAAAAGCAAAGTTCTTAACTATACTGATAACAAGATGGATGTGTCTTGTAAAATAAGTATACCAGTCATGCTAACTGCACTTTATCTGCTTAAAGAGGTAATGGTGTTGGAGGTTTTTCAAGAAATATGTATGATTAAAGATGGTATCAGTGGAGTGAGAGACAGTACACTCAACTCTGATGCAGAATATTGTGGGTTTTATTCCCAAAGTAGAGAGATGGATTGCTGGAAATGCAGTACAGCATAAGGAGGAGTTGTTCTCCCGAGTGTCCTGTCAAGTGTCCTTTTCTTTGAATGAGATGTTAGTTAAACTGAGGTCCCATCTGCCCGAGTTGGTGATAGTTCAGGTGGATGGAAAAGATCCCACAGCACTTATCGAAACAAGTAGGGATCCTTTATTTATATACAAAAAGAACTCTTATTTACAATATATATTTACATTTTAGAAGTACTTACAAAGGTACAAATATATAGATATACAAATCTAGTTACACATTTCCATAATGTCCTTTACAATCATACTGAACTTTCATTCCTGTTAGACTCCCACTTCTTTTTCCATAACCACCATCTGATTTTACTTAATATTTTTGCTAAAATCCATTTACCATTAAACATGATTTCATTTATTCTTTCATTCCATATAACCCTTATGACATAAAATAAATATATTTTTTAATATATTCTTTGTTTATATTCTTGTAATATCCATGTTTAATCATATATTTATATCTACAAAAAATCTTCTTTACATGGCTTTCTCCCTAACCTTTTTACTCTTTTATATTTCCAAAACACTTGTTCCGTAATTTCTTCTTCTTGACAATGTAAACATATTTTATCACTTTTCTTTTCATATGGCATATTTCCTTTTACTGGTAATGTATCTATTATCAGTCTTAAAAAAAATTTAATATTCTATTACTGATCTGATTACACCACTTGCTTCTTAATATTATAGCTTTAATTGTTTTCATTAGTTAGATTTTTACATGGTTACATAGTAATGTTTTATCATTACAGTCTTATACCATACTTTTCTATCTTTTTCAGTATTATCAATTTTTATTTTTCACAAAAATCTTTGTTGTAGCATTTTATTTTCCTAATTTATATATTCCTTTGCTCTTTTATTTTTTTTTTACTATACTCCAAAATTCAACATACTTATATTTCATACCTCTCAACCCTACCGAATCTCTCGTTTTTACCGGTTTTTGAGGTCCAAATAATGGGGTGCCACGATTCCCGAGTAGCACTCCTTAATTTCTGAATTTCCCAGCTTTTTGTTTTTAAAAAAGTTTTTCTGGCTTTTTTCAGACTGACATAATCACGCGGAGGCATGCGCAGTGAATCAGTTCATGAGCAGCCTGTCGGAATTCAGCTCTGGGCCAGAGTGAGTGAGTTTAAGTTTACAAGTCACGGGACAGACAAAAAGCAAAGCTTGAACACTGAGCAGCAGCTGCTGTACTTATTTCCAGGTAAAACGCACACAGTTTGGAATTGCGTTCATTTATTTAAACTGTGCTTTGTACATTTAGGATGTCCATGCTGCTGTGGTTTATTCATTTAGATGTCCGTGCTGCATTCATTTCATTATTCATCTAGATGTCCATGATGCATTCATTTTATTATTCATTTAGATGTCCATGCTGCTGTGCTTTAGTATTCATTTAGATGTCCGTGCTGCTGTGCTTTATTATTCATTTAGATGTCCGTGCTGCTGTGCTTTATTATTCATTTAGATGTCCGTGCTGCTGTGCTTTAGTATTCATTTAGATGTCCATGCTGCTGTGTTTTATTATTCATTTAGATGTCCGGCTGCTGTGCTTTATTATTCATTTAGATGTCCGTGCTGCTGTGCTTTATTATTCATTTAGATGTCCATGCTGCAGTGCTTTATTATTCATTTAGATGTCCATGCTGCTATGCTTTATTCAGTGTGTGTGCGAGTGTGTGTGTAATCATTGCATTTTTGTAGTGTCCGCATGTGCAATTATTGTATTTTTTGTTTCATAGTATGCTTATAGCACTATACAGTTAGATATGGGGTCTTAAAAGTGTCATTTACAGCATTAGACAGAGAAGACCTGAGCCTGATAGAGAGTATGACAAAATAACTGCCTGCTACATGCAGAACTTTGAAACACTGAGCCAAGAAATAATACCACCTCCTCCCCAAACTTAAATAGGCAGTTGACATTCACACCAAGTTAAACAAGAAGAGAAATCTCCTAAAAACAAAAGAATGAGAGCCAGTGCACAGTTAGAAATGGCACTGGAAGTGACTTTCTACGGAAAGCAGCCATCCATCCTTGTTTTCCTTGGGATCTTGTACTTCAGGAACCTGACTCTCAGGGAATTTCACCTAGCCCACCTGTAGATACATTCTGTCAAAAGGTCAAGTGTCATCTTTCTGCAACTACTGTTTTACACAAAACATATATTCATGTGTGCATACATGTAACAGCAAATGCAGGCTGTGTAATGAATGAGCAGATGTTGCCACCATCCAGGCGTGTAAGGCAACCGTCTATTGGGTTTATGTTTTATAACATCTTAGGTATGTGTTACTGTCTGTTCAATATATACCACACCTCATGTTATTACCATAAAAAGAGGGTATGCACTGGAAAATTATTATGATAGGCACACAGATGTGTAAGTCCAAAACGTGAGCAGCACAGAACCCCTACATAACTGGTAATACTGTTCCATGTGTGTGGCAACTGTCTCTTCTGTTTAAAAAAAAATGAGCTTCTATATTGTTACTATATTAAAGCAACTAATTATTTTAGGTAATGAAGTCATTTGACATTATATTTTTGACATAATGTAGTCCCTACCTCTTCCCTTTTGAGGATGAAAAAAAAGACATTTCTCTCTAGATTTTAATTATGACTGAAATATTGTCAAAAGAAATTCAGATTTGTTAGGTTTAACAGCAAAATCCCAGAAACAGCTAAAGTTATGAGTCAATCATTCAAGAAATTAAATGTATCCATATAAGTTTGGCAGCTGTAAATATTCATTTCCAAAAATGTTCACTATCCTCTTCCTAAGCAGCCGTCTGATAAATACCGGCAATTGCCATTATACCATGCCTTAATAAGAGTCTTTTTGCAATTGCTGTGTGGACATTTTTCAGTTATTGTGTGAAAGTGTTTTTTATGTTTGAATAATACCTTCAAAGTACCACAGTTTATATGGTAGGGTCCAAAGAAGATCATATTGAAAAGGTATAACCTAAACATTAAAAATGAGTAGAAGTTACAAAGGAACACCTGCTAAATTTATGGCAAGTCTGGAAGAACTACTTTTATTCGTGTGTTTGATTGACTGACTGACTGATTATTTGTTGACTAATTGGTAAACCAGGTTGCTGCAGTAGACTGGTCTAGGTACTTAACTAGTTAAGGGTTGAACTACTTTCAAACTGTATCATACTGTCTTGGGTTTGATTACCAAAGCCTCCAGTTGTGTACTGAGGAAGTTACCTATACGGATTGTGTCTGAAAAAAAGACACTTACACCATTTGGGTTTTATACAGACATAAAAAATAAATAAAATTTAAGATGCGAGTTCTCAGCAGTGGCATAATGGAATAATTATGTACTGAACTTTTAAAAAACTCAACTAAGAATGGTAAATTCATATTTTTCAAAAGTGAAAATTATTTTAAAACAGTAAAACATATTGAAAACTATTATGTGTTTGTTAAGGTTGCTTTGTGTTGCGTATCACTGCAAAAACTAGTATTTCTTAAATGTATTTTAAAAACTTTGACCCGGACTGAGTATGAAAATGGTCAATATTGATCAGTGCACTACCCCGGTAAATAAATATAAAAAAAAAAAAAAAAAAGAAATAAAATAAAATAAATAAGTTATCTTTTCTTTTTAATGTAAAAAATTTAAGCTGAGACACCTACACATCTGAAATGCATCTAAATATTTGGGAAAGGGATCCTGTTTCATCCTGAGTAACTGCATTTCCCCAAATTTTATTTAAGTTTATTGGATAGAATCATCACAAGCTTTTAGTTAATTTGGAAGTATTTTGCTAACACAAATCAAAGCATGTTAATAGTGGGATAATTACCATGAGCACATCTGTTAGATGCCCATGCTGCTGTGCTTTATTCAGTGTGTGTGTAATGCCCCAGACAGATCTACCTGGTGGTTAGGGTTACTCTGTACCTTAGGTACAATGAAGCAAGAGCCTGAGTTCTCTACCCATACCACCACTTTTGGTTGAAGGAGTTATATCTCTCAACTGTACAAATTCTCCAATAATATCTGGAATGTGTTTGGCTCATACTTTTGGTCTGTTCTTCTTGAAATTTGGATGGTGCAGTGGTAGTGTTGTTGCCTCACAGCAAGAGGTTCTCTGGTTCGATTCTTGGCTGAAGTGCCTTCTGTGTGGAGTCTGCATGTCCTCCCTGTTTGTATGGGTTTCCCCTGGGTGCTCCAGCTTCCTCCCACACTACAAAGATATGCATCTGAAGCACTTTTCCTCAGGCCTCTTCTGAAAATTAGCTTTGTTCCAAGTCAGATTTTCCCAGTAAGCAATTGCTAAAAAACTTACATTTTATTTTATTTTGGCAAATCAGTGAGAACTGAATTCACTAAATAATGATAGCCATTTAAGTATGTCATCCTATCATTTAGGAAACACATGGTAACACAGCATTTTATTCTAGCAACTTTCTAAGATTATACAAGCAATGTTTAAAATGTGTTCCTGGTTTTGGGCCTTTGTCGTCCCCCCCCCCACAATAAATTTTGGCTTTTTCCTGATTTCTTGTGCTGCACAGTTCTTCAGGGAAAGAGAAGTTTAGTGCTGCTTATGCAAAGTCTACTTGCATTGTTAGTAGTACAACTGGTAATATACTTGCTTTTGCTGCAGAAGGCTGTGGGTTCTACTCCCACAGTCTGTACATGGATTGCTAATACTGTACTGTGTTATACTTTTAAAGGTGGTGGATGCTACAGTCCTGAAAATGGCCTCCTTTGGCAGAGGTACCTATTAACTATGAACCTATCAGTTTGCCATCCATTCCCTATTGAAATATTACTAGCTTATTATTTTTTTTAAAGTAACATAGTCAATTTATTCTTCAAGGGCAACAGGCACTTTACTTGTAGATGAAACAATGAAATATAAAGTTGTTTGCTAGCAGCAACCTAGTTACAGATCTCTTTAACATGGAATTTAGATGACTTTTACTTCTTCAGAGATTGTGCATATTTATTGATATTGGTGGACTGTAGAAGTTTGAGTAGACTTTTATGATAGAAATGTTCTGAATTGGGCAGTTTTGTCATTATTGGTTCATGCATTTTGTTTCATTACTTACTGGAAAAATGGTCAAACAATAAATTTAAAATGCGCTCTAACAAGTGTGCTGTATTATACAAGGAATATAATTTAATAAAGTCAGGAAGGTGTATCAAAGAACACATGTATGTTTCTTGTTTCATGTACAAGGGGCCTATGATTTGAAAACAGCTCAAAGGTAATCTTTATCCACCACTGGGCAGATGCATTTTTCTTTGGATGTCGGTTTCAATGCTGTTTCAATGAATGTGAGTTTCACAGGCAGAGAAGTTTTAATGCTAAGTCCATTTTCATTGTGAGACTGTATTGCTTTGTTTAGCAGATTCCTATTAGTGTTTGTGCTATAAAATGTAAAATAAAATCCAAATCATTGTAGAATTAAAGCAGTATGCACATTAGTGTTTATGGTAAATGGGGTGAAACAGCCCGGTAATGGGACATTGGAATGGTTGCACTGAGACTCTGGGGCCATATTTTAGCTGTCTGCTCTTCAGTTTGCATTTTAAAGTTGGTATCCCACAATTCCATTGGTGTGGGTAGGGTTACATAATCATGTATGCAAATTTTATGTTAATCAGCATACCGATTTGTACCTATTTTTCATGGGCCTTTGTCCAGATTTTTGATGTTTTCTGGTTGAGAGGTATGTTATATTTAGATAATTTTGCCACCAACCTCTCATCTTTTTTATTTATCTACTTTAAAACTAAACTTTGTGGAAATTTAATAAAGCAGCATATACTATTGGATTAATTAATCATAAACATCCTACCTCTTCATTTATAAACAAAACTCTTTTTACTGGTTTTAATCTAGAAACCAATACAAATGAAAAAAACAATATCTGCAATAATTCCATTTCAAATACTGTTGGCAACATAAACAAACTTGCTAAGTATACTATTTTTCCCATCAGTGCTGAATTTATCAATTTTTTCTGAATAATAATGTATATATTCTCCAGAAAACAAGGGTTTGTTTTATTTCTTCTATTGTTTTTCCCATTGAATTCTACTTATATCTTTATTCCCAAATTTTATACCTAACACAGAAATTTCATTCATTGTAAAGTATATACTCCCTATCTTTACTATAGCATCTAAACCTTTACTTTTTTCTTTATTTAAAGCCATCCCTATATCATCTCTAGACACTTGTTTGTGCAAATTACATTTTTTATCCACATTTTGTTTTTTGTAAGTTAACAGAACTGGAATTGTTAACCCTTTAGGTGTTTTATATCCTGCCTCCTTCGTTTTGTAACTTATTTCACATACTATCACATTCATAACTAATGCAAAAAATACACAACTCACTGGACATCCCTGTCTTACACCATGTACATCTTGGCTTAACCAGACATTTACAAGTATTTTAACATTATTATTTTTATTACTATATGCTAATGTAAATAATTTCCTTTTTTCACTTATATAATTTCATTATTACCCATAAGATTTAATGTCCAATGTTATCAAATTCCTTATCAAGCTCTCCTATAATGATGTTTTCTTCTTTTCGATTCATATAATTCATAATTGTTCTAACATCAATAGTTCTTGACAACCCTTCCCCCTTTATACTATATATATTATTTTCCATAATATTTTCCATTTCAGTTTCAAATCACTTTTGCATTATTTTCATAAAGATCATATAATCATTATTATTCAATAACATTGTTATCCATTCTTAATTGTCTTCTATATTCCATCTTCCATATGAATTTAAGTATTCCACTACATAATTATTTTTACATAAAACTTTTTTAGCCATTCAACCAAAATCTTTAAATAAATGTGTGTGTGTGTGTGTGTGTGTGTGTGTGTGTGTGTGTGTGTGTGTGTGTGTGTGTGTGTGTACTTTACACACACACACACATATATATATATATATATATATATATATATATATATATATATTTTTTTTTTTGACAGTAATTAAATTTGTATACATTTCTTATTGTATTCCACCTGGTCCTGCGGCCCAATCTATATTTACTTGTCCTAATACTTTGTCTAAGCTTATTTAAGGAGATCTCATTTTCCAACCCTTTATTCTCTTTTTCTGTTAACTTTTCAACTTTTCATGTTTTTTCACTATCTTCTTTTTTCTTTAAACATTTTTGTACATATTGTACTACATTATTTACAATCTTTTCCTGAGTTCTTTCTATTTCTCCTTTACATTTTTTCTTTCTCTCATTACACCACCATCTTCATTTACTAATCTTCTTAAGTAGATTGATACCTCTTCTCTTTTTCCTTGTAAAAATATCCTTGCTTATATAACAATTCTTGTATTTTGTCTTGATTTTTTCATATAATTCTTTTTCTGTGTCAACGTATTTTCTGTCATAATGTTCTAAATCTTCCAATGCATTGTTATATGTTCTTTTATATTTTTCTTTCTCTACTTTTCTCCATCATATTGCCGCTGTAAAAAATATATATAGTTTTCCTTAAATGTCATCCACCAGTCAGACCATTTTTAATTTTATACAGTTCTCATAGTAATATGAACTTTTAACTATTACTAAACTATTTCCTTCTTCATTCCATGCTTTCCCATTTATCATTTTTATCCCTTAGTCTATTTTTATATATTCCTTGTTTCCTAAGTTTTTCTGTATTCTTGAACAATACATTTAATACATAACATAAAACTATAAACAATGCCTCTAATACCAGTGCAACAAAGAAAAATCAAAAAAACAAGAACACTATTCACAAAAATCCCGCACATACCATTGTTAAATATTTTACTCCAATCTAACCCAGCCAATCAAAAGCTGCTTCAATTAAAAGCAATATTAACATTGTATGTGTGGGATTTGTTTGTTCTGAAGAGGGCCATTGTCTTTTGGCCGAAAGCGCTTAACCTTGGCAATAAATATATTTAGGATTTCTAGTGGCATTCACCATTTGTTTTATTTTGCAGTGTTCTAGTTTTTTGATTTTTAATAAATAACAGCTTAATTAAAAAGTATGATGCAGTCATCAGAGTTTCTATCATCGAGGGAGACAAGGTACTGGTGCATCTCTGCTTCACTGCAGACTATGCACATTACAACATGGGTAAGTATAGCAGAAATGGCTAACAGTAGCATAGCATCATATAATGATATGAAAACTAAGAAAAACAGAGTAAAATGAATTGAAAAGCCATGACAACATATTATCATCTCTTTCATAAAGGAGATTTACTACAATTAATCACATCTTACTTAGCTGAGGTATAAATATTTGCAACTAAAATTACAAAGTGCAGACAAGCACTGCAAAAATAAAAATCTCAATGTACGTATAACACCTGAAGAGAATTTCATAAAGGCAACAGTGAGATGTACACCACGTGTATATCTCACATAACTTTTTGGAATTCCTATACAGCCCTAACATGGTGCTCTACCAAAAAGACATAGCATTGCATTGAGCTGTCTTTGAGGATGTGCTACATGCAAATGAGGCAGTCCATGGGAGAGGCATATGCTAATTAGTCTTGTATTCTCCATGGAAACACCTCCATGAAGGTATGTCAGCATGGCTGCTCCCACCATGTTGTAGGAGTTGTAGGGACAACCAGAAGGACATGTTTAGTTTAGAGTTGCGTGAGTGATTGTATGCGAGGGTCTGCATGTGTGAGTGTGTGTGTGTGTGTGTGCGTGTGCACGTGTGTGTGTGTGTGTGTGCGTGTGTGCGTGTGTGTGTGTGTGTGTGTGTGTGTGTGTGTGTGTGTGTGTGTGTGTGTGTGTGTGTGTGTGAGAGAGAGAGAGAGAGTGTGTGTTTTTGATGTATATGTGTGTATGTGTGGGATGAGGTCTATGAATAACAAAATACTGCATCACTTTAACGGGCCCTTTCTACAGCAACAAAAATGTGATGCTGTGAGATTTATTCAGTCCTGGACTGATTTTGCAATGGGGTAAATAGTCCTACACCCCCGCCATGTGGGGCTTTGCCCCATATCTGAGTTCACGTTGTATACTAACTTTGATGTCATACCAGCTCATAGAAAAGAAAAGAAAAATACAGGTATAAAACAAAAATATAATGCTCATTTTCCTTTTTCCCTGACTTCCATAATCAAAAACCAAAACACAGCATCGTTGACAAACCTAGTTTTGATATAGTAAGAATGTGGACAATGTAAATGTCCCATCTTCTAACTGTGATATTTTACGGTACAATAACTAACCACATAATTAACAGTAGTGCTCTCCATAATGATTATAGTCAGCAGGTTTCATGTGTGTTCTAAAAAATTCAGCAGCAATTGTATGAGGTGCTAAAATATTTGCAACACAAGTAAACGTGCAAATGTCCGATTAAAAAAATCCGGGGCACACATACAGCTGCACATTTAGGAAACAATAAGACTTAAACAGCCTTCTAGACAAATCAAGGTCATGGCATATAAATGGTGAAAATGTTGAGAATATGCAAACATTACAGATGTGGCCTGGTGTGCAGCCCACATCCATGCAGTTGTTCCAATTTATTCAAATGTAGCTTATGCTAAATAGGTTCTTTCTGATTATATAAAAGTATTGCTTATAAAAATCCTCCCTATTTTTTTTTTCAGTCTGATGGTTATATCTGTCAAGAACCTTTCATATTTTTACAGGTAGCAGGATGTGAGGACCTTTAGAAATACCACACAAGATGCTATACTGCTATATGGACTGCAACTAAAACAGACATCAGAAGACATTAAAATGGTTGAACATAAAAACTAAGACCTAAAGAGTACTCTTCCCAACACAGGTCTGAGGAACTTTTGGGTGGTTGTCAAGACTTTTGAAATAAAGAAAGAGGCTACATGCCCACAGTTTAACTTCAGATGTGTTGTTACTTTGCATTTCTTTTTTTTTGTATATTCTGTCGTGTCACATTAGCATAGCCCTGCTCACACACACCTTTATCTTGTGTTTTCTCAGTAGCAGTGCGTTATCATCAGTGCCCCGACAGGGAAGCCCAACACGTTCCTGCTGCTAGACAGCAGTTATATCATCAATCATAAGGCATGCAAAGTATAATTAAGATGCCTGACATTAAACTACTCTGCTTGAGGGATATTCTCAGTTCAAGTAATGGAAACCTGTTTCTCTGAGACCAAAATGCAAAACGTAATGCTATCTGTTACAGGAATGATTTATAACCACCACATTTAGGGGAGTCTTTAAATATTCATAAACAGCACTGATTAAATACATTTAAAATACACTGATATTCACAATTAGGTAATTATATAGGCTTTTTCTGGGATGCATAGCTATGCTTCATAACTTCAACTTTCTATTAAATCGTAATTTTTTTCCACAAAAACAAAGAACAAAAGGAAAAAAAGATTCTTGTGAGCTCTGATTAGCCGGTAGAAGTTACAGTGTACTCTTGAGGTTGTAAATTTCACAATGTAACTGACAGTTATGATCAGCACACTGGGCGTATTTCATTTTTTTCCATTACCTCCTCACTATTTAGCTGAGAGTAGATCATCAGCTGTAATATACTTATACTATACGTAGCTGTAATATACTTAAACTATACGTAGCTGTAATATACTTATACTATACTTAGCTGTAATATACTTATACTATACATAGCTGTAATATACTTATACTATACTTAGCTGTAATATACTTATACTATACTTAGCTGTAATACACTTATACTATACGTAGCTGTAATATACTTATACTATACTTAGCTGTAATATACTTATATTATACGTAGCTGTAATATACTTATACTATACTTAGCTGTAATATACTTATACTATACTTAGCTGTAATATACTTATACTATATGTAGCTGTAATATACTTATACTATACTTAGCTGTAATATACTTATACTATACGTAACTTTAGCATACTTATACTATACGTAGCTGTAATATACTTATACTATACGTAGCTGTAATATACTTATACTATACGTAGCTGTAATATACTTATACTATACGTAGCTGTAATATACTTATACTATACTTAGCTGTAATATACTTATACTATACTTAGCTGTAATATACTTATACTATACGTAGCTGTAATATACTTATACTATACGTAACTGTAATACACTTATACTATACGTAGCTGTAGTATACTCATACTATACGTAGCTGTAATATACTTATACTATACGTAGCTGTAATATACTTATACTATACTTAGCTGTAATATACTTATACTATACGTAGCTGTAATATACTTATACTATACTTAGCTGTAATATACTTATACTATACGTAACTGTAATATACTTATACTATACTTAGCTGTAATATACTTATACTATACGTAGCTGTAATATACTTATACTATACATAGCTGTAATATACTTATACTATACTTAGCTGTGATATACTTATACTATACATAGCTGTAATATACTTATACTATACTTAGCTGTAATATACTTATACTATACGTAGCTGTAATATACTTATACTCTACGTAGCTGTAGTATACTTATACTATACAAAGCTGTAATATGTTTATACTATACTTAGCTGTAATATACTTATACTATACTTAGCTGTAATATACTTATACTATACGTAGCTGTAATATACTTATACTATACGTAGCTGTAATATACTTATACTATACTTACCTGTAATATACTTATACTATACGTAGCTGTAGTATACTTATACTATACGTAGCTGTAATATACTTATACTATACTTAGCTGTAATATACTTATACTATACGTAGCTGTAATATACTTATACTATACTTAGCTGTAATATACTTATACTATACTTAGCTGTAATATACTTATACTATACGTAGCTGTAATATACTTATACTATACGTAGCTGTAATATACTTATACTATACTTAGCTGTAATATACTTATACTATACTTAGCTGTAATATACTTATACTATACGTAGCTGTAATATACTTATACTATACTTAGCTGTAATATACTTATACTATACATAGCTGTAGTATACTTATACTATACGTAGCTGTAATATGCTTATACTATACTTAGCTGTAATATACTTATACTATACGTACTGTAATATACTTATACTATACTTAGCTGTAATATACTTATACTATACATAGCTGTAATATGCTTATACTATACTTAGCTGTAATATATTTATACTATACGTAGCTGTAATATACTTATACTATATGTAGTTGTAATATACTTATACTATACGTAACTGTAATATACTTATACTATACGTAGCTGTAATATACTTATACAATACTTAGCTGTAATATACTTATACTAACGTAGCTGTAATATACTTATACTATACGTAGCTGTAATATACTTATACTATACTTAGCTGTAATATACTTATACTATATGTAGTTGTAATATACTTATACTATACGTAACTGTAATATACTTATACTATACGTAGCTGTAATATGTTTATACTATACTTAGCTGTAATGTACTTATACTATACGTAGCTGTAATGTACTTATACTATACTTAGCTGTAATATACTTATATGTAGCTGTAATATACTTATACTATACGTAGCTGTAATATACTTATACTATACGTAGCTGTAATATACTTATACTATACTTAGCTGTAATATACTTATACTATATGTAGTTGTAATATACTTATACTATATGTAACTGTAATATACTTATACTATACGTAGCTGTAATATACTTATACAATACTTAGCTGGAATATACTTATACTAACGTAGCTGTAATATACTTATACTATACGTAGCTGTAATATGTTTATACTATACTTAGCTGTAATGTACTTATACTATACGTAGCTGTAATATACTTATACTATACGTAGCTGTAATATACTTATACTCTACGTAGCTGTAATATACTTATACTAATGAGCTGTAATATACTTATACTATACTTAGCTGTAATATACTTATACTATAATGTAGCTGTAATATACTTATACTATAATTTAGCTGTAATATACTTATACTATACTTAGCGGTAATATACTTATACTATGCATAGCTGTAATATACTTATACTATACGTAGCTGTAATATACTTATACTATACTTAGCTGTAATATACTTATACTATAATAGCTGTAATATACTTATACTATACTTACCTGTAATATACTTATACTATACGTAGCTGTAGTATACTTATACTATACGTAGCTGTAATATACTTATACTATACTTAGCTGTAATATACTTATATGTAGCTGTAATATACTTATACTATACGTAGCTGTAATATACTTATACTATAATGAGCTGTAATATACTTATACTATACTTAGCTGTAATATACTTATACTATATGTAGTTGTAATATACTTATACTATATGTAACTGTAATATACTTATACTATACGTAGCTGTAATATACTTATACAATACTTAACTGTAATATACTTATACTAACGTAGCTGTAATATACTTATACTATACGTAGCTGTAATATGTTTATACTATACTTAGCTGTAATATACTTATACTATACGTAGCTGTAATATACTTATACTATACGTAGCTGTAATATACTTATACTCTACGTAGCTGTAATATACTTATACTCTACGTAGCTGTAATATACTTATACTATACTTAGCTGTAATATACTTATACTATACGTAGCTGTAATATACTTATACTATACTTAGCTGTAATATACTTATACTATGCATAGCTGTAATATACTTATACTATACGTAGCTGTAATATACTTATACTATACTTAGCTGTAATATACTTATACTATACGTAGCTGTAATATACTTATACTATACTTACCTGTAATATACTTATACTATACGTAGCTGTAGTATACTTATACTATACGTAGCTGTAATATACTTATACTATACTTAGCTGTAATATACTTATACTATACGTAGCTGTAATATACTTATACTCTATGTAGCTGTAATATACTTATACTCTACGTAGCTGTAATATACTTATACTATACTTAGCTGTAATATACTTATACTATAAGTAGCTGTAATATACTTATACTATGCGTAGCTATAATATACTTATACTATACTTAGCTGTAATATACTTATACTATACGTAGCTGTAATATACTTATACTATACTTAGCTGTAATATACTTATACTATACATAGCTGTAATATACTTATACTATACATAGCTGTAATATACTTATACTATACGTAGCTGTAATATACTTATACTATACTTAGCTGTAATATGTTTATACTGATAACTGTGATAATGCAAACTGCAGGACAGGAAGGTTTGCTTTTTAGGAAAAAAATTCTTTTTAGCACAGTTATTCTTGACAATTTGTTTCATTTATTTGTGTTGAAACATAAAGAAAGAAAAAATAAAAGTAAGCATAAAACTCAGCTTCATCCCATGGCTTATAAGCCCTCATTCAGATAACACTAACATCCTTATAGCTTCATAATATCTGTAACTATCTAGGTTCAATGCACACAGCTGTCCAATAAACTGTAAATCCAGAGGAAGACTTTATATTTACTTGGTCTGGTTTTAATTCTCAACTTTATTCTGAAAGTTTCCATATTAAAGCTGTTTTGAATCAATCAGGTAGTTTGTGCTCCACAGCCTTGGTATTTTTTGACAGTATGATTAATGCTAAATCTTAGCAGAAAACAAAAATCATTCTGGGTGAACTAGAGCTGAAATAAGTACAGGTGAAGCAACGTTATGCTTGTAAAGGGGGTTCCTAATAATTTTAAAATTTAGAGCGATAGAGCACATGTTAACAATCTGTAAGAGACAGAATGGAGATTTATAAAGGAAAGGATACTTTCATAATTCATGTCTCTCACTGATGGAATAAGCCCGGTAAAAAGTTTTTAAATTCTTTCCAGATCACGTATTTATATTTTTACATGAGAAAAACTAAGTATGTTATTCTATTAAATGTGTAATTAAGCAAAGCCATAGCTAGCTGCCCCAATCTGCTGCCCTCCTCAGTGCTGAAGAGCAAAAAGAAAAAAAAAAGATAGTGGTGCTCTCATTCCTGAGGAAATGAAGCAAACTGTTGCTACAAATATAACATGCAGGGCGGCTTGTTACCATGCGTAGGGTGATGAGCATTTCAGCCCTGTGTCTGCATTCATTTCTGAATACCAGTATTACACAAATCTATACAAGGGGGCGGAAGTGGTTTCGATCTGGCCACAGATGCAGTAGCATCATTCAGAAACTGAATGCCAGAGCTTTATGAATGATGATATTGCTGATCATACTCACTTACACCGTGCACCCGGGCAGCTCTTCCCTTTACTCAGCCCTTGCAATGTTTCTGTAATCAGGCTTTGAGTATCATAGCATGAAAAATCAGTGCGGCAACTACTATAAGAAAGCAAGCTCAATATTCTAAATACATTAAACGTATGACTACACTTAGGTAACCAAGCAGTCCTCAGGACTACCAAATCACTGCATTTAATAATTATTTAATCAATTTACAGCTGAGCTAAAAACAGCCACTATCTTTTCAATATTGTCTTCATAGAGAAGAACTAAATATAACATATCCAGAATTAATTGCCCCCATACTGTTTGAAAACATTTGCTTAGAATGCTTTTTGGTAATTTGCCTCAATAAAAAATATTAGCACTGTGAATTATGGCAATGTCATATATCAAAAACTCACACATCTATTGAATAAATGTAATTCTTAAGTAAACTCATCCCATAAATCCATACATTTAAAAAGGTATCATATGACTACCTGAGCACCTAAGTTCCTAAATGAAATCCAGGTCATCAAATTCCTTGATGACCAAGCGGCCTTGAGTTTGTTCATTAAACCTGTGAAACTATGATTGTAAGATATGACATGTCAATTTGCAGTTCACCGGGGTAAGAAAGATTACTGTCCAGCCAGTGCTGGTGATGTAGAGAGGAAAAGCACAGATTATGCCTCAGGTAACCCAAGTTCAATTAATAATTACAGTACAACTGATGGCAAAGGCAAGAAGGATGGACATGCCCTATTGTGGGTGGAAGGAATGAGCCACCCTAAATAGGGCTTGTGAGTGGAAGGAAGAAGCCACATACATTTGGAGAACATGCTAATGGTTTGATTTCTCTGGCAGAGTTTAGAGAAACAAATATATTTTTCATGAGGGTGTGAACAGCATATCCTGATGAAGTTAGTCCTTTTTCTAGTAGATATGCAGCCTCTATGCAGCCATTCACATATCAGTATAGTGACTCTGTGAATAATTCTGCATAGGGAGCTATGGCCTCTAGCTCTCTAGCTAATAATTTTGATGAACTGTCACTTAACAGGGTGCAGTTTGCCTTTGAATAGTTCCAGCTGTTAACCATAGTGGCCCAGTGGGCAGCTCTGTGCAGAGAAAAAAAAGGCTTAAAAACTGACTCCTATGCCATCTAGTCAATAAAGAATCAGACTTTGAGTTTCCTCCAGTGCTTCCCAACTCAGACAGACCAAGTAAACATCTTCTGCCACAATATGTCTAATCCTACAATTTTGTAATGTAAAAGTACAGCAAAAGCAGCTCTCAAGTGCAGTCTGACCTGGTGAGTGGGGTAGGGTAGCTGTGTGTTGCATGGTGAGGTCCTCAATAACAGTGGGAATACTTAACAGCAACAGTTGCTATCTGTCTCACAGAGAGACACACAAGATAGGCCTGGGAAGAATTTGTGAATTTCCAACCAGTTGTTTAGCTTAGCCATGAATGTAGTTAGGGTACTGCTTTGCTTAATATGCAGTGGGGTAGTATATTCCATAGGTGGCAATATGCTATGATAAAAAATATTTCCCCATATGTTATTTTTTTTTTTTGGTAAAGATTAAGGTCCTTTGCACATTTGTTTGAAGTACAGTTAATTCTATGAAGACAGCATAGGTCTAGGAGGGTGGAGACTTTCAATGTCTGAATGGCCAAGCAAAGATCACCATAGAAGAATCTATAGGAGAAAGAATACAGAGAGACAGAGGGTAGCCAGAAGTCTAGGTTACTAATGGATTCGAGGCCTGTGACATACTGAGAGAGAGAGAGAGAGAGAGAGGGTAGCCAGAAATCTAGATTACTAATGGACTTGAGGTCTGTAACTTTTTTGGATAGGAATTTCTAAGGTCTTTGCAGTTGATTGATATGTTTTGATAGCACATACCAAAGGGACATTATATTTAATAATGAGATGAGCACAAGGAAAGTCAAACTTCTTTGGTTCTGGTTGAGTTACCCTTCATTACTAGTTAGAGGAGATATACAGATTTTCTAACTATAGTGGAGATGTGATGTCGAAGATTAGGAAGTCACCCCCAAGGCTGCATGAATCTCTAATAGTAGTGTTAACCTTAAGGGATGTGTTTCTATTTGGCATTCTAAGGAAATATTTATGTTACCAAAATTAACTCTACCACATATTTTTTAAGCTTGAGGCCCTTATCCTTGCACCTGTTGTTTGCATATTCCAGTTCCTCCAGAAGTGCGTTCATGCCACTGTATCCTCAAATAACAACCCTCTAGTTTACAGTCAGCAGAAAATTTTGTTAACCAATAGATCAGGGATATTGGCTTGTATATCACAGAAATAAATTCAATATAGAATAAGACCCAGTATAGAACCTTGAAGAACCCTATTTGTAACATCTTTAGTTTCTAAAGTGGCACCTGCAACTCTAACAGTGTGTTCTGCCTAATAACCATTTTATTATCCACCTCAGTACATATGGGGTGATGTTCAGGCTCACAAGCTTGTCAATGATGCCTGCATGGAGGTTAGTATTGAAAACCTTGGCCAGGTCCAAGTATGCCATTTGCACAGCATAACCATCATCAACTGCTTCAGATACCCTTTCAAAGTTTATAAGAATAAGAAAGCAGAACCTAACTTTGGAAAAGCCATATTGTTGTAGACTTAGTGATAACAGATTATTCAATGTCTAGATTTATGAGATCAGAAATTATATGTTCTATACCAACAAGGCTGGCATGACTGCAGGTTTGTCATTACCAGGGTCAGTGACTAGATCTCAGTTATGCAGTATCATCACAATGGCTGTTTTCCAGACTTCAGGATAAATTCTGTTGCAAGATGTATGTTAGAGAGATACTTCCAAATGGCCACACTTAGTGTTAATTATATGGGCTAGGATTAAACAAAGTTTACAGGCAACCGTCCATGAAGAAGGAACTGGACAGTAAGAACAAAAAGTAGAAAAGGGCTAATATGGTTATACAGGAAAGTAACAGGCAGTAACAGAAAGAAAAAGAAAGCAAAGACGGGCAAGAAAATAGTAGCACAGTTTCGTAAGGTGCACAGGAGAAGAAAGGAAGGTGAAACTAGTTTCAGTGCCTGCCAAAGGATTCCAGTTTCCTTCAAAGTACCAGTGATATGTGGTTACATGGATTGCTGAACTTCTAAAGTGCGTGTGTGTGTGTGTGTGTGTGTGTGTGTGTGTGTGTGTGTGTGTGTGTGTGTGTGTGTGTGTGTGTGTGTGTGCTTGTGTATATCTAAGCTGGTATCCTGTTTGGGACTGTTTCTCTGCCCTAATTCTGCATAGAAAAATCCTTTCTGTAACACTACACAAAACAGATATAAACACACACACGCACACACACACACACACACACACACACACACACACACACACACACACACACACACACACACATTAAAACTACTCCCTCACCCAATCCTACTTTAACTATAATCTGGAGATACTCACCCAAACACACTTCTACCCCTAACACCAGCCCACTTACCTGTGTCTGAAAATGAAGTATGAACTAAGTGACCAGGCAGTAAAATGAACTGTCAATGTTCTGAAACTGCAGTTCACATTGTTGACATAATGAACTGCAACTATATATGTATATGCACACACACACACACACACACACACACACACACACATATATATATATATATATATATATATATATATCTACACATACATATATACACATAAATATGTGTGCATGGTATTCATTATAAATTCCTTAAGAGAATTATGTGAACTGCTTTGAAATGGGCAGCTCTTCAATGCCACATGTAAACCTCACTTCTGCTGTATGTCATGTTAATTCAACAAGGAAGATTGATTTCACGCTATCTAAAATAGCATGTTTTAAATATATTGTGACATATGTAAGCTCCTACAATCAATGAAGGACTGTTTGGCAGATGTGCTGAAAGGACTGAACCAGGCAATGTAATGGTAATAAAAATATGGATCATTCTCAAGAAATGTAATGCTAATATAACAAATCTACTTGACTACAGTTATTTCAAAAATCCATGGTAGGCAAATGGAAAGGGCTGATTCCTTTATTCATAATCAGACTTCAGGAATGTTAGAAGTATCATAGACTGCATTACATAGATAAAACAAGCATCTAGTCAAATTGCTGATGGTCATGCATTTAGGAAATGTTTGCCAACATGGTAGCGAATCAGCTGTTAATGAACGGCATGCCATCTTGAATTACATCCTGGTGTACTTTCACAAAATTTCACAGCCGTGTAAAATAATTGATTTTTATTGTTTTACACTGCTCACTCTGACTTAAATTTCTCATTTTGGTACTGGGCACAGGAAAGCAATAAGCTTGTTCTTTTCCCATATGGCACTAAAATGTCACTATAAGCTTTTTAGACATAACAAATTAGTAGGCAGAATCCATCTCTCTATTTTAGATTGCACTGGCAAAGTAAAAAAGGAAATGTTTAAATTATTTGGTAGGGAAAAGCAAGAAAGCTGAGCATACATTTCTCTTTACTACGCACACACACACACTTTTACAAATTCTTAAAAAAATGAAAAATGGCAATTCACTCAATAGCACTTGCATAAAATTCCTCAAAAATTGAAATAAACTGGATTTTTTTTTTTAATCGTCTTCTACAACAGAGCTGTGTTTGCAGTCAAGGAAATTTTATTCTAAAACTTCACTGCCTCAAGTATGCTGCTGTTCATACTCACTAAAGATCGAATGAAGTGGGACAGGGATAGGGTGAGGACAGACAGTATGAAAGTACAGGAATTTTGAAAAAAACAGAGGAGAATAAACAGAAGATACCAGGCATGTGCACAAACATAAACTCACACCGATCACCACCACTACTATTGGTACAGCAGTGACCAAGCTAGCCAACCACACACCATACGGTGTCAACCAAAGGAGAGCTAACCAACCATCTCCATAACAAGAGCAGAAATCTGATTACAGAACAAAAGCAGCTAGTGCTGTAACAAAACCACAGACATAATGAGAGAACATAATGCTAATGCCTTCAAAAGCTAACAATTTTTTTTTTTATTCTGTGGGTTTCAAATATCATCCTCACAGTTAATGCATGCCCTCTCACAGAAAACAAAAAGCATGTGATTCTTATGTTTTACCCAACAGCAGTGGTGGTCTGACCACAACAGAAACCTGTGATGCTTAAACTATAAAATCCAGGGTTGCACATGACACCCATAGCGACTGTTAATTTCAACCATTTCTTTTCAGTTGCTGTGGATTTTCCAAAACTCATTAATAATCTAAATCTGTAGCATGTGGCTGCTTCCTGACAACATTATCAGTGCATTAAAGTACATCTGTCGAGGCTTATTTGTCATAAATAATATTGTAGGACTAATCATAAAACTAAGAATCCATTTATAAATAAAAGTGTTAAGGATTTCATGGCCCCTAAAAGTATGATCTATGCAAGTTTAACTTTTCATTGTATGGTGTACAGTAACTGTAAGATAGAACTCTGAATACACTCAGGTGCATTATTTTTATAGTACATAGTCAGACGGAAAGAAGATGCAAGTGTCTGCATCACATATAATAGCAGTGTGGAAATTCTGATAAACAAAGTTAGTGTCTTCCAGTGAGGTTTCATATTCACGCTGCCCTTAATCCCAAAACTTCAGAAGCCCCCGCTGACCTGATTCCTGAGGTTGAAGAGTAAGTAGTTTATCCTAGCATGCCACGGCCTAGAGCCTAGAAACTTCCTACTCTAACCTTCCAGATGCTGAGCTGAAGAATAAAACCCATTCTTAGAACATGAGCAAACTTGAGGTGTAATAAGTGTCCAGAGATGGTACATAAGCATAGAATTTCACACAAAAATAAAAGACCTGATTCACAACACCATTGCACAGCAGGTGGATCAGATTTGTGTTACAGCATATGTGGTTGGCTTACTGTATGCAGAAGGTGCACAAGTGATCTGCAGCACAGGAATAGAACTGTTAACACAATTCAGACACAGCTGTAAGGAGTGCCAAGCACACAACCTGGTATAACACTGCAACACACATGCAGGCATGTATCTGTTGGCTTTAAGCCCTCAAGTCAGGACAAAAGAACATAAACAAAGTCTTCTAGTGTCAATATAAAGCTATCCCAATAGCAGTAACAGAAAACACACAGCTCAGTGCAGAGATGGTTATGCTGCTATGTGCAGTTTGTGTCCAAGCACATGTGCATGCAGTTGTCTATGTATACAAGGCCACAGACTCATGTCATGGTATTGAAGCCTAAACCACTGAATCCCATAAAAAGAAACAAAATGATCAAAACTATAGATCAATATGGACTGCAGTTTAAAAGAAAACTAGAAACAAACATAAAAATAATGTTTCTTGCAGGGGTGAAAGCTCTCCTGTACCATCCCATTCCTTTAATTCACAATATTAATTCCAGGGTACACAGTCATGGAGAAAGCATAAGATCAGCTACATCAAATCGCTATCTTCACTGAACTTGCAGAACCTTAATACCAAAAACAAAGAAAAAACATGGACATTGACCTGCAAATGCACATTAAAATATACCAGATCATTCAAACACTTTCTAAGATAGACTGACAGAAAACCAGTTAAATGACAGTTTTCAACAAAAAATATGAAAAAAACAGATTTTTAGCTATCATTATTTAATTACAAAAAAATACCTTCAAGGGTAATGTTACCAATAGAATAACATGTTTCACCTGATAAAAAATTAGGAGGAAACATTAATATGTCAAAAATTATTCTCATTTTTGTCACAAACCTTTGAAATTTGGGGTTAGGAAGTTTTACACTCGCTTTCAGCTGAGTAAATATTTATCATATTTAGAGAAATGTGGTGTGAGAAGTGCAGTCCCCCCCCACACACACACACATTACACCCCAATTTTTTGCACAAGTTTGTAAACGTCAACAGTTCCTGTTGCTGTGTTTATCTTCTAGTGTTTTGAGCAAAGTAACATTAATTAGTTACTATGAATTGGTATCTGTGCATGGTATACCATGCTTATGAATTTCTCTGCCCAAAAATACTGGAAAAGAAAATTCTGAGCAGGAGGACTGTGACTGAACTGCATTCTGATATACACTGCAGTGTTTTATTACAGTGTGAATTATATAAAGTTAGCAGTTGTGGAATGATACAATAAAATAGCATTGTCCATGTTTTGTCTTTCCTCCCTTGAAATAATCACACTGTCTTGGCTTTTGACTCAAATTTAATATGTAGGACATTCAGACAAAATATATCAAACTGAAAATCATTTTCTCACTTTATTATTACATCCATATCTGGTCTCTAACAACTTAGAGTTACCTCTATCTTCCTTTCTCTTCCCTTCATTCTTTTCTCTCCAGTCTTTTTATTCCCTCCTTCTCTCCTCTCTTTCTTCCCCATCATGTTTTTCTGTATTTTTTCTCCTTACTTTCCCCTCACCTTTCCACTCCTGCTTACTTATGTTTTAGAAGCTACTTTATAATGCATGAAGGGCAATTATTATGCTCAAATATCAGTTAAAAATCCTGGTTCAGCAATGCTATAGAAAGAGACCAAACCATACCTCTCAGCCTGAAATCATAAAAAATCTGGACAAAGGTGCATGAAAAATAGGTACAAATCGGTGTGCTGATTAACATAAAATTTGCATATATAATTATGTAACCTTGCCCAGTCTGGTGGAATTGTGGGATACCAACTTAAACGCAAATTGAAGAACAGACAAAATATTATATACAAAATCAACAGTGTTTTATTTAAATTAATACTTGAACTTGTATCAAACTCTGAATTTGTGCACACTGAAAAACTAAAATACAATTTTCTTTTATAAAAGTAAAATTAACTGCTTAAGCCTTCTACAGCCAGAAAATAAATGAGCTGGATTTAAACAGAGGAAATCAGCAGGCAGGTAGATTTACAGACTGAGCACTTTCTGGAAAATGTAATCAGTTCTATCAAAGCAGAAAAGTGTAGCAATTAATTGAATTCAAATAACTGTAATGATATATGGATTTAACTAATACTAGGAACACATTCAATATAATTTCTACAAAGATCATCATTATGAAACAATATTTTCTATGGAAAATATTTAAGCAATCTATTGCAGAACTATCCATACAAAACATTACCTTTGAAACACTTACATTTAGGCTCCTGAACTAACACTAATGTACTAGGGTTTCCACCCCAAGCATAGTACTAACACTGCCCTAATAGCATTCACAAACACCATCCACCACCTTATGAACAATGGTCAGTTAGTCTCTGCAATTTTCCTGGACATGTCAAAAGCTTTTGACACTATCTCCCACCGACTACTTCTTAACAAACTTGCCACTTACAACCTCAGTCAATCAACCCTAACATGGTTTCACAGCTATCTATCAAACAGGCAGCAGGTTACTAGATGGGACCACTCCCTTTCCTCTCTACTGACTGATAACACTGGTGTACCCGAAGGGTCCATACTGGGCATCCTTCTTCTCCTCATCTTTACTAATAACCTTATGTCTGCATCCCAGCTAGCCTCAATCATACAGTATGCAGACGACACAACCCTTATTGTATCAGGCCCCTCCCACTTACAACCCAAGACAAGATGCCAAAATCATTTCTGGAAACTGAAGCATTCCTTTCTTTCCACCAACTCATTCTTAACCCTATAAAGACTAAGTTAATTATATTTCCAAACAAATCTAACAAAAGCAACTCTCAACCCCTTTCTATTCTACTCACAAACAGCACCAAAACTGAGTCAACTAACCAGGCCAAACTCCTAGGTATCACCATAGATAACCAACTAAAATTCAACATCCATATATCCCAAACAGTCAAAAAAGTCCATGCTAAACTCGGCACTCTCTATAAGGTTAAACCTTATCTAACTCCACAAGCCAGGCTAGCCACTGCTAGATCTCAACTTCTATCCACTCTTTTATACTGTTCACAAAATTTCACCAACTTATGCAAAGTCGACCTCCAAAACCTTGAGTCCTTCTACAAAAAAATAGCTAGGTCTGCCAGCAATCTCCCTCATAAAGCTCATCACTGCATTCCTCTAAAACAACTGAACTGGCTCGAACTCCCAAACCTTTTAACATTAAACCAACTCACAATGACCCACCAAAGTATTCAAAACTCAAATGACAGCCCTGCAATTTCATCCCTCGTCCAACTACATGTCAGCAGCAGATCCCTCAGTTCCACCAAAAGACCACTGGTCAAAATTACACAGTCTCATAACACCCACAGAGACTCCCTCTATTCAAACAAAATAGCTAAGCAATGAAATTCCCTTCCACTAAACATACAGAGTACTCCCTCCTATCCTGTTTTTAAACTAAAAGTGAAAAGAACACCTTATAAGCAACTGACTATACCCTTGTTGCTCTCCTGGATAACTTTTAATGCTCAGCACCACCTCACCTTTTCTCCTACATACAGACCAGCACTGCTTTTCCTCTCTTCCTGCATTAATATCTGTCTACCCTTGTCTAAAGTCCTTCCTCTCTCCCCACTTTTGCATTTCTTTTGTCTACCCTCTTCTACTCATGAAAACTCTTTCTCACAAATGTATCTAGTTACAAACTATCTACCTTTTCTATTTCTTACTCAGTCTGTATTTTTTAATTTCCTCTCAGTTCCACATGTAAATTATTAGCTAGTTTTTACTTTACGTACATATACACTATATACACTCTGTCAAATACTATAATTGCTGTGCTGTACTGCTTGAAATTGACGAATATGTATTGATTCATATTGTTTTAGTCTACTGTCTAAATTGTATTGCATGTGTGGAGCATTTCTCCCTGGGTCTTTGCTACAAACAGGCTCCCAGCCCAGTGGGATATTACCCGGTAAACAAATGTAAAATAAAAAAAATAAAAAAATAAAAACATTGCCTTTAGCTGCTTTTTAAAATGATCATCTACAAATAATGTACCTGTTGCCCTTGAAGTATAAATTGCCTATGTTACATTAAAAAAATGATAAACTAGTAATATTGCAATAGGAAATAGATGGCAGACTGATAACAGGTTCATAGTTTCTAGGTATCTTTGCCAAAGAGGACATTATCAGGACTGCAGCATCTACCCCCTTTAAAAGTACAACACATTACAATATTAGCAATCCATCTACATATTGTGGGAGTAAAACCCACAGCCTGCTGCATCTAAAGCAAATATACCATCTGTCGCACTACTAACATCACAAACAAACTTGGCATAAGCAGCACTAAACTTTTCTCCCACTGGAGAACTATGCAGCACAAGAAATCTGGAAAAAGACAAAATTTGGTGGGGGGGGTGTCAAAGGCCCCAAACCAGGACTCCTTTTAAACACTGGTTGTATAATCTTAAAAAGTTGCTAGAATAAAATATTTTGTGCTACCATGCATTTCCTGAAAGATAGGAAGACTGAAACTTAAATGGCCGCCATTATTTAGTGAATTCAGTTCTCAATGATTTGCCAGAAAACAACAAATTTTAAGAGAAACAGACCAAAAGTATGAGTCAAACATTCTGTTAAAATATGGACAGTTGAGAGCTATGGAATCATCAGCTCCTTGAATCACAAGTGGTGGTGTGGGTAGAGAATTCAGGCTCTTGCTTGCTCAGGGTTTGAGCCTGATTAACCCTAACCACCAGCCCCCCCCCGCCCAACTGGGGCATTACACACACACAAAAACAATGTCTTGTATGAGTGTACAGGATATGCAAGGCTGGCAGTCTGCTCATGAAGCTGATGTCATTGTGAGTGCCCCTGCATGTGATGATGTCAACAAAAATTTGTCTGAAAAAACACCTGGGAAATTCAGAAATTAAAGTGGCCACTCAGGAATTCGTGGCACCCCATTATTTTGACCTCAAATCTGGTAAATACTGAGAAATTCAGTGTGGTTGAGAGGTATGGATTAACAATGCTTAGAAGTGTGCATCCAATGCTGTTAAGATCCTGTATGGCTCTGTAGTAGCACTGGACCAAGGTGTTATTTAACTGATATACCAGTATGAGTAACAGCAGGAGAACAAAAAATGGGTTCACTTCCTCTCTGTTTCTGTCTGTTGTCTACATTACACTCATTAAGACTGTATTTGGGAACTAGCAGCTTCACTTTCACAGGGAATATGTAAAGATATAAAGCAGTTCACAACTGCATTACTGGCTTTCAAATCCGGCACAACATTTCCTTTTTTCTTTTTTTTTTTTCTTTTTCTGTAGCAAGTAGAACATTGAGCAGACAGATCTCCATGCACTACAGAAGATTATGATCAGATCTCTAATTGTAACTTAAAATTACTTCATGAACTCCACCTACTAACACAAGCCTCTTTCCTTTCTATGGAAGAATGGCTTACTAAATTTCAGCTAATACTTAACCCCTACAAAACCAAACTTCTCATATTCCATCCTACTAACCACTCCACTACCACACCCATTTTTTCCATAACCTCTAACAATAAAACAATAATTTCTCCAAGTAACCATACCAAACTCCTAGGAGTTGAGATCGACTGACAAATGAAGTTTGATATCCACATCTCATTAACCATAAAAAAGTACATAAAAAGCTAGGGGCCCTAAACAAAAATAAACAATTCCTCACAAACTCTACTAGAGCCAAAATAGCGCAAACCCACCTCATCTCCACACTTCTCTACGCTTTTCCTATACTCACTAATCTTAGAAAAACTGATTTATCCAAACTTGAGGTATGCTATAATAAAATTGCAAGTTTTACCAGTAATACTCCAAATCAAACACACCATTGCACATCCCTAAAAAAACTCAACTGGCTTGAACTTCCCCATCTACTCCTTTATAACCAGCTTAAAAGTGCACATAAGGTTCTCTACCACCCTAAGAAAACTCCTGCATTACAATGCACAGTACTACCTTATTCCAGTACTAGAGTACTACGCTCCAACAACAAACCTCTTCTTCAAGTCACTAAACCCAATAACTGCACAACAGCCTCCCTTTATTCAAATTTCATACCCAAAGTATGGAATACCCTGCCCGCTAACATTACAACTGCAATACCGCTTGCCCAATTTAGGAAGCAGTTAAAAACTTACCTCCAGGTTGCCCAATTTAGGAAGCAGTTAAAAACTTACCTCCAGGCTAACTGGATCTGCAATTGTGGCTCCCCAGGCTAGACTAACATCATCTTCTCATACCTAACTTAAAAAGGTACTCTAGCTCCATTCTCTACTTAATACTTCCTGCAGACATATTTGTCATTATTGAGTTAACTTAGCTGTATTGATATAAGCTGTAGAATACATCCAAGTCTTATTTGTTGTGATGTTTTTTTCCCATTATCACACTAATAATTCTTGTTGTAAACTGTTTCAAAGTTAAACTTCTGTATTTGTGAAATCTATATTGTTACCTGTGGAAACTACATCGTTATACATGTAATTTGTAAATTTGTGAATTTATGGAGCTTTTCTCCCCAGGCTTCCCCTGAAAAAGGACTTGTGTCCAGTCGGACTTTCCCGGTAAACAATTGTAAAATAAATAAATAATAAATAAAATACTTTCCCTTGCCACATTTCCTTCATCTTCTGCAATCTTGCTAGGGCTGATTATACAATTCATAAACATTCCATGACACTAGCCTCCAGTGCTGCTTTGACCTACAGCACCTATGTCCATCAGGCTACATTCTGATCTTTGCTTGCCTCCCCGAATCATACATAGCTCCCCTTCTTTTTGCTACTTGTTTTAGTCCCCTTCCTAACCAGTCTTTCTCTCTGTCAGTACAGCATGGCCCCATTTGCTCATCCCACCAGTTCCTACAATATCAGCCAGCAAACATTGCAAGCTAAATATGTTAAAGTCCACAGCTGATAAGGTTATCACCCCTAGAGACAAAATCATACTGGATCTTTATTTTCCATGTCCAAATGCTGGATTACCAGGAAAACCAACCATGCTCTTCTTTCTCTCTCTCTCTCTCTCTCTCTTTTTTTTTTTTTTTTTGCAACGGCCCTTGCAGTTATTGCAAACCTGTCAATCCATTACTTCTTCCTCTACCTTTTGTTTCTAAATTACATCTTACCTTTGTATAAATATATGGGTTACATGCAAAACAAGAAAGGCAATTTATTGAATAGGAATAAAACCCAGTAGCGCGGATCAAAAATCAGCTAATCAAACATGCCAATTTTTTTCTGATGGAGATAGCTCTACATTGGGGATCAGGAATTTGCCTTTTTCGCATTGTAATGCAATCTCAGAGTTGGTATATAAAATGATTAGGGTGTGTGGGGGAGTGCAGACCATTTTTTTTTTGTTTTCATTTTCTATAAGTAGCTCTCTACCCAGTTCTGTTCAATGAGTTGTCTTGTGATGTTTTGTATTTTAGATATATGGACATTTATATTCAAGGCACACACACACACACACACACACATATATATATATATATATATATATATATATATATATATATATATATATATATATGGATTCACTTTATACCCTCGAAATACTGAAATATCAAAATTCAGTATTTCGAAGATATAAAGTCGAAATTTTAAAACCACAAAAACTCAGAACCGCGAAATTCAAAATCTCGCACACCGGAGATTTTGAATTTCGCGCTTGTACTCCACACACACACACACACACACACACACACACACACACACACACACACACACACCATCCTCCCCACACACAAACATAAGCTCTATACTACATAAAAGCAGGGGGGCAAGCCCCTCTGCACCCCCATATGGGGGGCTGTGCCACCCACACCCCCCTACTTAATTATTCTCACTCCGAGGTTGCACTACATACAAACACACACAAAACACCACCACACAAGCCACATTCTCCTCGTACGCACACATCACAGCAACAAAACACACTGACACACACCACAGCCCCTACCCAAAACCCTTAACACACACGCTTACCTGAATCCATAACCACAGCGAAACCTCAGACGTGCGAAATTCAAAACCTCCAGTATTCGAGGTTTTGAATTTCACGTTTCTCAGCTTTCGCTCTTCTCAGGATTCTATTTTATGGGCTCAAAATACTGAATTTTGATATTTCAGTATTTCTAGCTTCTAAAGTGAATATATATATATATATGTATATATATATATATATATATATATATATATATATATATATATATACATACACACACACACACACACACACACACACACACACACATATAAAAGACACATTTGGTTTACTAAGCTCCAGGGTAATTTCCAGAGCATGCACAGAACGACTTGATGTTAGGTGTTTCGATATACTAGAGTAGATATTTTGGTTGTGGCATGATCTGACCTGACCAGCAAGATTACAGAACTTCAACACTCCATCATAGAACATGTAAAAGAGGCTGAAATATTTTCCACTAATGTTTTGTCTCATTCCAGTTTATGTTGTTACATAATAACATTCAGCCTGTTAATATCTTATTTAATTATTTGTCAGCAATACTCCTGCCAGTTGTTAAACTTCAGGCTCAACAGCAGTGCTGCTGCCAGAATATCCAAATGGATCTACTGTGTTACACCGAATCTCATTTGGCTAACTTGAAAAATACCAAGCAGACAACACCAAGTTATAAATAAGTACTGCATAAAGGCTAAATATTACTAAAAAGGAACAGTAACACAAAACACTGGTATCAGAAAATCAAGAGACACAAATTTTCAAAATATCTATCACTGTAAAAAGAACTGTTTTAGTGGGATAAAACCCTGAGAAACTCGAGAAATACAAATTGTCAAAACACCTATCAGTATAAAAAGAACTGTTGTAGAAGGATAAAGCCCTAGCTGCATCACAGACGACGTAAGTTCAGGTAGTGCCATGGTGCTAGGCAGGAGGAAATGGAAACAAGCAGCCAGGACTGGATTGCCTATGCTGGGTAGGAGGCAGAAATGGTTACTGTTGGCTGATTGTTACAACACTTGCAGAAGCCTGCATGCCACTGAAAGCAAGTAAGACATGGAAGGTAGGTTTGCAGCTGCCAGACTAATGACAGTAGCCTTCAGCAGCAGCCCATGTGTAGGGCATAGTACACCTTCATGGTGATGTGGGTGTTCACATTAGACATCTGGTGGAAGGGTTAGGGGTTAAAACAGAAAATGCCAAGCAATAGATTTCAGTGAGAACTTTCTTGTGGCCATATGGCAGATTGGGAAAGCACTGGAGACAGGGGAAGTTGTGAGCCATTTAACTGGTTCAGTGACATTATATCCATCTTGTGGGCTGTTTGGCTGCCAGTAAGGACAGTCTGTGTCATGGAAATGGTGAGCCGCCGATTGCATAATATGCTGCAGTTGAGGATGATGGTCTGTGGTCTGCTGAGGTAAAGTAACCTTTAAGCTTGCCTAGGTGATGGCTATCTCACCTTGCCTTTGTCAGTGGTCTCATTACCCATTATACAGAATGAATGTGTACCACACCTCTCAACTGTCCAGATTTTTTGCAGAATTTTCCATATTTTTGCTCTGTTCTTCATAAAATTTGTGGTTTTCTGGATAATCACCAAGGAATAAAGTCATAAAAGAATGGCAAATATTTGTGTTTCAGACTTCATGTGCTTCAGAAAATGCATGCTTTTTGGGGGCCTTTGCTCCCCCATTATTTTAGGCTTTGCCAAGATTTTATGTGTTATGCAATTGACAGATATGATGTATACAGCTCATATGAGGAAGACAAGCAGCTGATGAAGAGGCAAAATGCAGAGAAAAAAAGAAGATAAAAAGAATTATTAATGTATAAGATGCAGTAGAGACACGACTTATCTTTCAGAGCTATGCAGCCAGCATAGGAGTTATATACCCTGTTCCTGCGACAGAGTTTGGGGCAATGCTACATTTGTTATTGATCATAAACCTATTCACTAGCAGACATGGATTAAAAAGAGAATACATTAGCCTCAGGACCTGTGTGCAAAGGATCACTCATGCTTCTTAACTTTTCATTGTCTTAAAGATAGAATGGAAGGGCAAAAGCACCAATTCTAGTAGCTTCTTCATTTAAGAGCATTGTACCATTCCAAGGGAATCAAACCACCTGCACAGCCAGGTCCAGTGACACTCACTCTCCAAAAAATATTCAAAACTAGGTGTTATCACAAAGGATTATTGTCAACTGTCTATCAACATCTTTAGAGAACTGGAATTACAGGGAAGATTTTTTACAGTTTAAATGGGTTACAGCCCTGAAAATGGCAATTATGCCCTCACAGCGGGTCATCATACTAGAAACTTGGCAGGATTTTTTAGACATACACATCATAGCTTTTACTCCTTATAAGTTAGTCCATCAGTGGGAGTATTCACTGACCAGAAAATAAGGTGGGTTCAACAGAGAGATCATGCTGGAGATGTGGTCCATCAATGCAGATTATATTCATATCTTATGGGGACCCCCAAATGGTGTTCAAGTATGTGCAAGGGTTCAGGACACAGCTTCATGGGCCCTCAGGTTGTGTACCCACTTTCACAGACCCTAGTTTTTGGTAATTGGCACACATACCCATAGGCTTACTAGAGTTCAATATAAACGTACTAGGATGGTAGTGCTTACTGCAGCAGCCATTATCTTCAGAAATCAGCCTTCTAGCGCTTTTTGTCTCCTACAAACCGAAGCTGTGGTATTCATACAGACAGGACCCCAGTAGTAAGGAGCTCAAACAGAACTGATGTATCTTTCTTTATTGTGTTAATTGATAGGTGTAGATTAATTGTTAGACAGAAGATAGACACATGGCTCTACATATGTAAGCATTTTCATCCTGAAACAGGTTTTAGCCTCTTAGTCAGCCATAAAGAAATGAGCTAGGCAAATATATATCATTTTGTAGGCATACTCAACAGGAAGTTATTGTACCTTTACATCTGTACTCATACTCAGGGATTACAGAGATTTGTGTTTTCTTCATTTTTCTGTATTCTTTATGTGATTGTTCTCTGCTTTGTACCAGCTATAAGGGAAATGCAGCTGTTTGACAAGATCTGTCAGTTTGATGATTTTTCATTTATAGTAACACTTTATATTTTGTAAAAGCATTTGTATATGGCCACAGATTTTGCTCTTTTTATATGTGCATCATAATTGTTATGCTATAATGTTCCTGTTCTTCTCCTGTTCTTCACAGCACCTAATAGATGTTTGCAAACTTCTGTTATGCTATTAACATCCATGCTACTGTTTGTTTAGAATATGTCTGCTCGGTTTAATGAACATATTTCATTGTGCTTATGGCAAGATAATGTACTGTTCAAGACCTGTTCAAGACCTGAATAAATAGAACATTTATAAAGATAATAAGATATAAGATATAACATGTGTCCCAACCTCTCCATCCCACCCATTATGGTATTCTAAATGTAAAGTAGCACAATGTAAGAGAAAGATGAGAACTTATTTTGGAATGAAACTAAATACTCATATTCAGTGAAAGCATGCATACTTAGTATTAATCTATTGTAATAAGGAGTGAGGGAAACTCACCCCCTACCATGTGGGTGGTGCACAGGGCTTGCCTCATGCAAATTAATACTGCAAAAGTTGAGCTTACATTTGTTTGCTGAAATGATGCACACATTGCAGTAAGGGATTTTCTCTCTTTCACTTACCCTTTTATTAAACAGAGAATGTAAGTGCTGCATATGTAAACACAGGAAGAATGATTTGTGTGTTTTTCAGCTTGTTACACATTTGCGTAATGATATTGCCTTGCTCTATCTTTTTGATAATATTTTTAAGAAGACGGTTTCCATACCAAAAATGTTATCACGACTGTAGAAAACAAGATCATATGTCTTGTCATTTTTGTCTTCATTCTGATTTGAGTTATTCTGCTACAAGGAAAAATGATGCAAGCTCTAACTTATCAGATTACATCTAGCTATGTTCTCTCCTGTCTCATTTCTTCCATGTTTCTTGCTCTGAACATCTACTGGCTAAAATTCTTGAATAACAATTTAATATGTACAAAATGATAAAAAGACAGAATTGTCAGAAAGGCAAAAATTCCTTAACAGTAATGCATTAAAGCAGAGATGAGATAATCATTGCTACAAAAATACCTCAGAAATGTGCACTGCCAACCCAGCATAACATTGTTTTCTCAAAAACTGAAACCTTGCTAATACTGGAATACATGCTACAGTAAGCTGGCAGATAACCTTTAGTTCTTTGATATATAATACTTGCATGCAAACAAACCCATACTGGTGTAGCTTATTAACTTCTTGAACCACAAACAGTTCATCCCTTAACAGTTTAATATTTTAACGTCACTGCTTCAGGACCAGGCTGTTTCTTTATTACTACAGATGTGCAGTGATGCCCACTTCCAGACTTAGCCAAGCATTGTCTTGTAAACCATGCTGTCTTTTAGGAATTTTAAAATGTACACAGGTTAATAATTATTCAGATATTCAGTGCCTCCATATCCTGAGTCACCAATCATAAATTAAAATTTGAAGTCTCATGGGTTTTATACAGGATGACAGAATGTTGACAGATGAAATAAGAGAAAAATGGGTTATAGTTGATTGCTGCAAATCAGAATCAGATAATGCAGAAATTACGTCAGTTATTTTGCTATCATTACTTTAAATGATAGCTTATAACATGCAGACTGCCCACTTCCTGTGTGGTGTCCTTGTGTAAAGAAGTCTACTGTGACTGTCATTCAAGCTCTTAACATCCAATCTGTTTGCTCCTATTACTTCTAAACATTTTATGAATGCACTAGCTTTTGTGCAATTAAACACTCCTTCACATCCAGTTTGCACTGTTTCCAGTTTTATTGTAATTCCCTCTTTTCCCCTAAACAGACTGCACCTTTCACAGTAGGGTAACAAAAATTATGTGACATCTGCAGAACCATCAAATGTAAAATCTTGAAAAAAGAAAGAAAAGAGAAAAGAGTTTAAGTAGTTCATCTTGTCTACTTCAACAGGACACAAGGATAGAAATACAATAGATAATACATATAAACTTCAGGCCTCATTATGTGAATCCCATAGGGAAGGAGCAGGGATCTTTGGCTGATGCTACCCCTCTGTTGGTTGGTGAAAAAATAATATAGAACTAAGTTAAGTACAGCAGAACAAATAAATAAAAGCATTAACATTAAAATGAGATAAATTCTTAAAATAAGGTAGGCATTCTAGATGTAATAAATGCATGTCAGCATTCAGTAAACAGGACTTAATGAAATATTTATTTTTACAAAGCTCTTGTGAAACTTCAATTAATGGTGAACTCCTGTTGAACTAGGCAAGGCAATGAGTTCCACAGTAGTGGTGTCTGGTTTGCAATGAAGTTCAAACCAGAAAAAAAAAATACTAGCAGTGCCTCTGGTACTAAAGTGGATAATCACTAGCCCCCCCTTACGGCAGTAATGACTATTTCAGACAGATGGGACTCATGTGACATATGCAAGATATACGACTACTAAGATTTTATAAACTGATATTGAACCCCCAGACAGATAATGCAGATCACAAAATGTAAGAACAATATTTAGCGCACCTGTTAAATTTGCTGCAGCATTCTGTACATGCTAAATATGTTCAGGGTCACATGGTTTAAGACATAGGTAGAGGGCAATGGTGTAATCCAGTTGCAAAAATGCCAATATATGCACAAATCTTGCAAGCACACCTCTCAACTGTACAGGTTTTTGCAGAATGTCCAGATTTCTGCCTCATATTTTCGGTGTCTTCCCACTAATATCTGTCCCTTTCTGGCAAATAGCCAAGGATTGGAGTCATAAAATAGTGAAAAACATTTGAGTTTAAGACTCCAGATCCTTCAGAAACTTCATGCTAATGCAAAACCAATTATTCAATCAACTTTCTAAGTTTGTAACAGCATTATTTATAATCTGTCCCTATTTTCCCCCCATCATTTCAGGCTTTGTCCAGATTTTATGATCTAAGAGTTGAGAGGTATGTTTGCAAGGGCTTCTGATGAAATAAGATTAGTCCAAGCTACAACCTTTACATGATGATAAGAAGTTTTAACAACAAATCTCACCTAGTTATTAAGTGACAAACTGCCATAAAGGATCACTCTTATAAGACACGTTCTTCTCAAATTAAACTGTGCAAGGCACACAGCAACAGATGGCCTTAAGTTTACCCAGATGGCTGTTATTTTGATGCTGGCTGAAGTGGGCTCCCTACCAGATGGGCAAAATCCAATAATGAGTCTCAAAACTTAGAAAATTAAACTGCTTATTCCAATGCAAAACAGCAAATGTTAAAATCCAGTGTTACACTTACTGTTTTTTCATAAGAACTTCACCCCTCCACTCTCAAATGTGGGGAGAACCCCACACACCTGATCATGTATAGTAGCCACAAGATCACTGCTCCTCAGACTACAGGGAATGCACTATGGGTGAATTTTTACAAAAATGTCAGCACTTCCTTTGTGGATGAAAACGTAATCCATTTATTACAAGTAGAGGACAAAAAACACAGAAGCAGTTTCTGTATCTATCTTCCTCAGCTACATAGCTTCCTCAGCTAAGGAGGCCTGACTAAATGTAAATTAAGAAACTGTACAAACCCATGCTCACCATCTGCAGGACTCTGTGCCTTAGAGTGTATGTCATCTTTGGATGTAATTAGGACTAGGCTTTTTGAAGTCCCATATGAAAGCTAATAATTTTGTTTGTAGCTCATTCACCAAGTCTCAATTTTTCCCTTAATAATCAGACTTTATCAGTGTTGCAATCAAAGCATGTAAGGAAGTTTTAGGTTGACAATGAGGTCACACATTTGTGAAGTAAGCTTGTAAGGGAAAATTTCAAGTTTATAAAAGGGAATTACAATATTTTCTTTGAGACCGCTCTATCAGTAAATCATATGCAAAACCCTAAAATTACCATTCCTAACTAGGATCAAAGCCACAAAATAATAATCCTACTTACATACCACTTTCATTATGGAAACTCCCTTCAATCCCACTAATCCATATAAAAAGAAAAATGCTGTGTGTGTGTGTGTGTGTGTGTGTGTGTGTGTGTGTGTGTGTGTGTGTGTGTGTGTGTGTGTGGAGGGGGGGGTTGAATACAGGGATCTGTCGATGGTGGCTAGACTTGTGATGCATTGATTTGACCAGTACTGGGACATTTAGCCACCTGTTGACTGACTTCTGCAAAAACTTTTCTGTTTGCATGGGATCATCACATTTAGGTTTGGAGCAACACAGAAACATCTATTTTATTTAACCATATGAAATTCTGAGACTCATTTGTGTAAGTCCTTGAACAGAGAAACTGAATGACTGAAAATGTGGACTTACATATACTAGGTACAAGTTCCTTGGAATAATCCCTTTTTCTGAGCTACAGTTATCTCAAAGTTCATATATATAGGTTTGGGGGTTTGGAGGCCTTGGCGCGGTGGGGTTTCCAAAAAGTAACTTTAAAGGAGAAAAGTGATGTCCACCATTTGCTGTTTTCTTGTATTTTTGGTCTTTTTTTCATCATTTCAAGAGTCAGCAATACCACACCTCTCAACCTCTTAGACCAAAAATCTAGACAAAGCCATAAATAATGGGGAGGCAAAGGCCGAAAAATAGGGACAATTTGTGAATATTGATCTTACAAACTTAAAAATTGATAGAACAACAGGTTTTGCTTTAGCATGAACTTTCTGAAAGCTATAAAGTCTGAATCTCAAATGTATGTCATTATTTTCTGACTTCAGACCTCAATGATTTGCAAATGATTTGCTGGAAAAAAAAAAGAGTTATTTATTCACCATAACATTCCATCTGTGTTGTCCATCTTCATTCTTCCTCAACCTATGGGTTTGGATTAGATTCCTTGGATCTGACTTGGCCATTACAATATCTTATGGTAACCAAAAAACTCTCTCTTACCCATAATGCACCCTTCCTAAGTACCTCAGATCTTGTTTGCTAATAGAAATAAAAGAAAATATCAGAAATAAAGTGCCCACCTAAGACTACACGATCATCTAGGAGTTCAAAGTAAGAGGCTGGTGGGTGGGGAGTTGAGGAAGAATGAAAATGGACAACACAGATGGAATGATATGGTGAGTACATAACTTCTTTATCTGATGTTGTCAATTTTAATTCTATCCTCAGTCTATGAGACAGAGTCCCCAGCTACCTTAGATCCTGGGTGGACTCAAGGAAGGATGGTCCTCAGCACCATTGAACCGAATGACGTTCTTCCCCTGGAGAACAGATCCAATTTGTAATAAGTAACAAAGGTATGAGGAGTAGCCCAAGTTTCTGCTGCACAAATCTCATCCATAGAGGCTCTAGTTTGGAAAACAGATGAAGTTACCATTGCTCTAGTAGAATGGGTTCATAATGATTTTGGCAAGGCCATGCCCAAACGATCATAAATGAAAGTAATACAATTGGCAAGCCATCTGGACAAGGTTACTTTGGTGACTGGTTTACCTAAGTTAACGTCTGAGAAGGAAACAAATAATTGGTCATATTTTCTGAATTCTTTAGTTCTATGAAAGTAAAAATGCAATTGTCTCTGAACATCTAATAAATGTAACAAATATTCACCTTTGTTCTCAAATTTTGGAAAAATACTGGTAAATTGATGGACTGATTAATATTTGTTTCTGATACCACCTTTGGTAAAAATGATGGATTAGTACGGAGAGATACTCTGTCTTTGTGAAAAATCAAATATGGTGGTTTGGAAGATGAGGCTTATATTTCCAAAATTCTTCTTGCAGAAGTTATGGCTACCAAGAAGATAGTCTTCCAAGAAAGGAATTTGTGATTGCACTTAGCTGCTGGTTCAAAAGGGGTGTGTGTAACAGCCTGCAGCACCAAATTTAGGTCCCAAGGGGGAGTAAGGTCTCTATATGCAGGCTTCAAAAGGAGAGTTCCTCTCAAAAGTGCTTTGCAGAGTTTATGTGAAGCAACTGAAGAACCTTGGAAACCAAATGTGAAAACTGGATATTGCTGCCAACAGGACTTTGATAGTTGAAGAAGATGACTCTTCATTGAAAAGTTGGGCTAAAAAGTCAAGAATATCATGAATTGGAGCAAAGAAGGGATCAATGTTATTTTGTAATGCCCAGTAAATGAATCTTTTCCATTTACTGGAATATAGGTTATGTGTAGATGGTTTATGAGCAGATAGGAGTATGTGTCAGACTGGAGAAGATAGCATAGGTTGTTTTGCTTGGCTATTAATGGAATTGGAGAAGCCAGGCCATCAGCCTGAGACTGGGTATGTCTGGGTGAATCATGCTAGTAGGGTGAGACAGAAGGTCTGGAGTTGTATCCAGAATCCATGGTTGGTGAAATAAATGAGGCCAGAGGAAGGGGAACCAAATCTGTTGAGGCCAATAAGGTGCAATGAGAATTACTTTGCTCTTCAACCTGGCTGCTTTGTGTAGAAATGTTGGGATTAATGGATTTGGGGGAAAGGCATAAAGGAGACTAGGGGCCAATTGTAAAAAAGAGCATCCCTCTGTGACTCCCCACTTAGGGGGATCAGGGTGAAGTAGTTGCTGCACTTGTTGTTTAGGAGAGAGTTGAAAAGATCACAGCAAGGCTGACCCCATTGATGGAATACCCTTTCTGTCACATTCTGATTGAGGACCATTTGTGGGGTAAAAGAATGCTCAGCTTGTCTGCTATCACAGTGGACTTTCTCAGGACATGTGTTGCTATGAGAAAGCAGTTTGGTGAGATCACCCATTGCCACATTCTGAGAGCTTCTTGACACAAGGGTTAGGATCTGGTTTCTCCTTGTTTGTTGATATACCAGACTATTGATATGTTGTCTGATTGAACTGTAATCATTCTTAATGGAAGCGCATCTTGGAGAGCCAGCAATATTAAAAGCACTGCTGTCATCTCTAGAACATTGATATGAAAGTTGGCCTCTGTGGGGTTGGGGGCCAAGTGCCTTGGACTGTTTTGTCCAAAAAATGCCCCCCCCCACCTTAGCTGGGAAGTGTCTGTGTTCACTGTGGCCTTGGGTTGGGGAAGAACAAATGGGCGACCTTGTAGTATCTGATCCAAGTGAATCCACCATTTGAGATTTTTTTTTTTTTTGCAAATATTGGTGATCTGTATTTGAGTCAACACTTGTTGTTGAAGTATAGACCATTGTGATGACAACAGCCATTGCAGAATTCTCATATGAAATCTGGCCAGCGGAACTAGTGTTATTGTTACTGCAATGGAGTCTAAAGATTGAAGAACCAGCTGAGCTGAAATATTGTTGCTTCATATTATTTTTGTGACTTGTGACCTGGTTGCCTCCACCCTTGAAAGGGGGGGGGGCAGTGAAGCTATTGTCTCTTTTGTGTTGAGAATTGCTCCTATAAAGTTTAAACTTTGAGTGGGTTCTGGATAGGATTTATTGTAGTTTATAGTTATCCCTAGATATAAACACGTCAGGAGAACGTTGTCTCTTCCCTTTAATAGTTGATGCTTGGTCAGGGCAGAAATGAGCCTGTCATCTAGATAAAGAAACAGCCAGAATCCATGCAGTTTCAAGTGAGCTGCCACTACTGCTATGCACTTAGTAAACACCCTGGGGGCTGTGGTGAGAGCAAAGGGCAGTACTCTGAACTGATAGTGACTGGCTCCCAGCTATAAGTGTAAGTATCTCCTGGATCATTTGTTCACTTTTATGTGATAATATGCATCCTGAAGGTCTATCAAGCACATCCATCCAGAAATGGAAAAATGGACTGAACCATTACCATCTGGAACTTGTATCATTTAACTGATTTGTTCAAGTTGCTGAGATCCAAAATAGGTCTCCAGTTCCCTGTTTTCTTTGGCACTAACAAGAATCCTGAGTAAGTTTCAGATCCTTTCTGGTCTAGTGGAGCCTCTTGGATGACACATTTCTCTAGCAGCTTTTGTACCTAAATAGCTTTTTGTTCCCTCTGACTGGGTGGAATATCGGGGACTTTTTTGCATTGGGGAGGAGAAGGGAAAAGGGTATAATAAATCTTCTGGAAATGATCCTCTGAATCCAGGTATCCGATGTTGTTTCCAGCCAGGCTGTCCAGTGCAGGGACAGTCGACCCCTTATTACCTCCAGAGTAGGGCAATAGAGCCTCCATTCAGGAGCACTGGAAGGGCCTGCCAAAGAAAAATTCCCTGGACCCTTTGTTCTGTGGGCCTCCTTTGTCATGAGGGCAGCATTACTATTGGAGTTCCCCTCCTACCCCTGGGGGAACTACTGCTATGTGTGTCTTCAAAAGACTCTTGGGATATTCTGAACCACATTTTCCCACTGCTTCAATGATTCCTAGAGAAGGATCAATGAGGAGCGGAGAAACATATGCCATCTGCAGAAAGTGTCTTCCCATCTTTCTCACAACTGGACAATGTGCCTCTTACTTTAGGGCCGAATAATGATGAGCCATCAAATGGAGCATTGACAAATGTAGACTTGAAAGGATCCACAAAGTCACACAAGCACATCCAGGCATGCCTCATCATGGCAATGCCTGAACCCACTGCTGTACTCATTCCTTCGGCTACATGTGAAATGAGTGTCATGGAAGAGTTAGAAATAGACTGGAGAGTAGTAAACTGGGAAGTAACCGAAGCCCGTACTTCCTCAGATATGGATCCTGATATGGTATCTGTAAACTCTTTAATCAGATCCCTCTGCAACCTAGTGAAGTGTGACAGGTAGTTCAGGGACCATAAGGAGAAGGTCGGTGAAGCATAGGCATGGTTCCTGAACCTATCCATCACTCGAAACTCCTTGCTTGAGGGATGGATAGAGGAACTGTCTAGCTCCTTTTTCGTGGCCACTGCCACAACCATGGAATCCACAGGCACACTTTTTGTCCAAAACTGTTGATCAACTCAGTGGTGTCAGAGCCTTCCATGCCCACTGAAACTTCAACTCAGTCTGCTCGTTGGTGGGCAGAGTTGCTCAGGAAGTAGACGGGCAGGTACCAAAAGCCTCCAGGTACACTGGCTCCTCAATAAAAGGATTGTTGGGCTTCAATGACCTCTCTGTTTTAGAATTTCCAGGGTGTCTCCAAAGGAGACATCTTCTGGAGGTGATCTTGTGGACCCTTCACCCTCATCAAAGTTTGTGTCTTTGGTGACAGTATCTTCCATGGAATCCAAGTGCTTCCTCTTGCACAACTTCTTCTTAGGGGCCTACTCAGTGGGATGCTCTAGGGAGGCATCAGAAGAAATGGGAATGCCCTACTGGAAAGTCTGGGTTTTTTGTGCTCACTGTCCTGGTGGAGAAAAAGGTTGAGACTCTGTACGCAGAGATGACAGGGTTGGGGGTTGAGGATCTGAGGAGGTAGGGACCATTTGAGCTGCTGACACAGACATGTCTCTCTCCAAAACCTTAAAGGCTGACATCCCCTCAGAGGGACAGGACTCTAGATCTGAAAGGGAGAGCTTCTGGATCATAGTCTCTCCCTGCTCTGAATAAAATCCTCCTAAGGCAGAAGCCAGAGCCAAGCTCATCCAAGCCAAAGCCCCTACGTTCAGGGATGGCTCCAAAAACTTTGGAGTCAATCCCAACATCTCTGCGCCGACTAGGCAGCTATGGCTCTGAGACATCTCTGGCTCTAACTGAACCAAAGAACTCAGAGCAAACAATGGATCCAATGATAAAGTTATCCTCGGATCCAAAGCAGGTGGAGCCGGGCAGCTCAGATCCAAGAACTCTGAAGTTTCGAAAGACATCAGAGGAGGATGTAAAGGAGGAGTAGTCGAGATCCAAAAATCCTGACCCAAAGGGGTAGGAGTCCTGGCATACTCTGTGCCCAGAGAATCTTTCTCACCAGTTTCTCCATGTCCTCTTTGGTCAGACTCCTAGAAGAATGGGTAGCCATTAGAGAGGGAGACTGAGGCCTTTCCAGAAAGGGAAAATGCACTCTCAATGGAACCAGGTCTAGTAAAGTTGAGTATTGGGTCCTTGGTAAGGTAGGTAGACAAGACGTCAAATCAATAGGAGCCTGATCTGGTGAAGATTTGGTCTTGTCTGAGGTTGGGTGCAAAGAGGTGGATTGATCCATATATCCCAGGAGGTTGTAGGATCTGAAAGACTGGGTCTTGTCACTGACCGATCCGATGGAGAAGTAGGAGCCAAGAGAAGCCTCCTCTTAGATTTTTCAGAAGTTTTAGATAAGAAAGAGGAAGGGCTAGATGATGTTCATTTCCCTTTTTTGTTTATCAGAAGTGGAGGCTCCAGATAATGCCTCACTGAATGCAGAAGGAAGAAGACCTTTAAAAATCAACTTATTCTTGCATTCAACCAGAGCTCTATGGTTGAACGCATGGCATATAGAGCAATCTCCTTGGAGGTGAAGGGTCCCAAACAAGGTATGTAATTCATAATAAGGCATTTTCCTCTAACACTTCCCACACTTTTTGAAACCAGACGGCCTTTTTTCTTTATCTGCTATCCTGAAAGAGAAAGGGTTAAGCAAAAACAAATTAAAGATAGAAAGCCTTTTGTTGTTTTGTTTTGTTTTTTTTAGGAGAAAGAAGTAAAAGGGGGGGATTACTGGGTCTATATTATAATTGCGAAAGCTGTCTTTCGCCAATACATGTTAATTGACACATAAATGTCGAAGAACGAGAACAGCGAAGTACCAAAAGAGCGAAATTGAGAATGCCGAACGCATTCCCGGAAGTAACAGCGCCATACAGGTAAGGTAAACCTAACTGTACAAACCTTGCCTAAAATACTTTTTTAAAAGTTTTTTTCAAGGGGGAAAGCCCCCCCTGCATCCCCCACACCTCCCTACTTATATATACCAACGCTGAGGCTGCAATACTGTGGGGAAAAGGATTCATTTCCTCATTCCCACGATCACCCTGCTAGCCAAGAAAATCAATTCAGCATTCTCCATTTCGCTCTTTTGGTATTTCGCTGTTCTAGTTCTTTGACGTATATGTTTCGATGAACATGTATTCGCGAAAGACAGCTTTTGCGATTCTGATATAGACCCAGATTACCAACAATGGTAATTGGGGAATGCACTAAGTGTAAAGGGAAAGAATACTAATGATAGTATTCAGAAGTACTTTCATCCAAGAAGAAGTAAGAGGGAAATAATAGCAAGAAAACAGTTGCTAGGTAAGGGATATAAGCTAAGCTTTTAAAGATAATCAGAGAACACCAGAAATAAAAGCTATATAAAGGTAAAAAGAAGTTTAAATTGGATTAAATTCACTTAGCTGCTTGAGATCAGCTGGTCACCACGTTTAATGTGAATAGCAGCAGATGAGATGTGGGGTACTTAGGAATGGTGCATTATGGGTAAGAGAGAAGCTTGAGAGTGTTTTGGTTACAATGAGCTATTATAATGGCCAAGAAGGATCCGAAACCAAAGGTTGAGGATAGAATGAAAATTGACAACAGCAGATGCACAATTTTATGAGAAACAGACCAAAAATATGAGGCAAAATTCAGGACATTCTACAAAGATTTTTACAGTTGGGAATTATGGGTATTGCTAGTCTTGACAATTCAGTAGGGTGTCCTGTTTTATAGCTCTTGTTATTATAACACAGTGTTTGTTACTTTATCCATGCTTAGGGTTTCATGTTTCTTGGAACTATTCTGTATTTACACACACACACATATATATATATATATATATATATATGTATATGTATATATATATATATATATAGATATAGATATATATGTATATATATATATATATATCTATATGTATGTGTGTGTGTGTGTGTGTGTGTGGAAAACGTTGTTACTTACTAATGGTAATATTTAATATTTTGCTGGATACGGTGCTTTTCCACAAATAATTTATCACTGAGATAACCCTTCACATATATCTCAAAAGGTAATTAGTAAATCACTTGAGAATCTTGGCAAGAAAGAAATGAGGATGTGAGCAAGATCACATGGTTCACAGTGTCAACTAAAGGAAGGTAAAAACAAAGTCACATTGGGGGGATTTAATAAAGCCTACATTTCCATGTAGGCATCATGGCACACTGCTTACACAAAAGTAAGCAGGTTTGCGATCCAGTAAACATATATGGACAGCACACATGCACGCACCAACACAGAAGTATCCATGGAATGCAAATCACCTCATAAGCAGGTGAACTGCATGCAGATGAGGGAAGTAGAGTGATCCAAGAAGCAGATAGGCAGTCCTGCAGACCCTATATTGGTGTCTGTAGTGTACATGGAAAAATTCCATGTACAGGATTTTAAACAGACAACAGGGGCTGTAAAACTGCAGTTAAACAGACAGAAATAGAATAGCAGACACAGATATGTGTAAAATTATCCACCGTGTCTCTAAAACCGTATGGGAAATAATTTAAAATAATTTTATTTTTTTTAATGATGTGGTTATGTTTGTGCGGTGAGCCACAATGTGCAAACGTGTTTATGAAAAAAAAAAATAAGTAAAAAAGAGTGTAAAAACCAAATGTATTAGTATGCGACAGTAATCTATTATTGGACCCTGCATGGACTATCTACAATGATGGAATGATGCTGTAGCTAATGAAGCAAGGACTGGAACTGTGTAGGTTGTGTGCACGGATCCCTATGCAAATGAGCTGGGGTTACTTGTTTGTGTCTTTCGGCTTTTCCCGGTTAGGGGTCGCCACAGCAGAACTCCGGTCCGCTAATGATTGGCAGTAGATTTGTACGTACTGGCTTGCCTCTGAGGTACTGGGTTTCATAGATTGCACTCGTGTACACATCAAAACACCACCCAGTGAGGAGGGTAGAATCTACTTCAACTGCAAGGGGGTATCACTCCATCAACTACCAGGTTGTGTGCAATGCCCAAGGCATTATCATGAATGTGTGAGCTGGCAGTCCTAGCAGTTATCACAACTCCCATATCAGGCATGTATCACAACTGTACCAGATGTTTGCTAGGGGGGACATCCCACATAGCCATTTACTGTGGGATGCTGGCTACACACAGGAACCATGGATGACGACACCCATCTGAATTGCACACACACACACACTGAAGAATGCCATAATGAGACACACACATAAACTAGGAACATTACAGAGCTTGTGTTTGGGCTGCCGAAGTCACAGTTCCAGTGCCTTGATATATCTGGTGGAGCCCTGCAGTACTGTCTAGCCACATGTGCACATATGTTCACAGTATACACAATATGATTCTGCAGAAACAGCTGCAGCAGGATCAGCAAAGGGAAGGAATACACAGTCCCCTATCAGTGCCTAGGTCCTCACAGCCACACCCACAGGGGAACATGGAGGAAGAAACCCTTGCGGATGTCCCTGTAGGCAGATGTAGGCATGCCCAGTATGCTCTGGCCTTAGCCAAGAGACAATGCATAGCACATACACTGATAACCTAGGGCCCTATGGACTGACACCTTACTCTGACTTGCATACATATAGTAAAAATGATGCTAGGCAACCCACATAACCTGTACCTAACCATGTATTAGCTGTGTACTGCATGCATCAGACAGAGTCAGCCCTGAACTACAGTTCTGTCAACTGCTGCATTTACAAGGCAAGTCACTCACTTACACACCACTTGTAAGGAGTACTATAATATGCTATCATATGTATGGACCTGCTGCATGTATGCAAGGGACTATAGTGGGCTATTTAGAGAAATGTAACATCCACATGGGACTACAGATACCCAGTCCAATAGTACGTATTCCATAATATTCACTAGGCCTCACAGTTGGAATATTCACTACAGCAGTCAAGGGAGATGTTAAACAGTGGGGTCACATGATATTTGCACTACTCTCTATGCCAGCAGATCATGTACTGTTCTTCCCCCACCCCTAACACATCAGTGTTCCCATACAACTGCTGTAACAGTAAGTCTGCAATGATATATCAGCAAACCAGCCAATTCCAGGGCTGTGACATAGAACCTGGTCACACATTGTATGTTTCACATAACACAGGGGTGATAATGTATGTCTCTATGCTGTTGATTGTGTGAGAAATGACACCTCTCTGTCTGGTGGCTGGTGTGGCTCACTGGGCGAGGGATGTTAGCATGGGTGATGGTGTTGATGGCTTGAATCTGGCAGCATCCACATCTTTTGTAAATGAGGTACTCATATGGTGGTATTCCCACACACTGTCATACCCCTCAATCTGTTACTGCAAGAAAGCTGAACAAAGTCAGAGAGAATGGGGGGACAAAGGGCCAAAACTACAGACAGACATTACACATGCTCTGATGAATTTAGAAGGTGACTAGTATAACAGCAGGATGCAACAGAACAGAATAGCTGCAGTATGCAAAGGCCATCACTTAAATGTGTCAGTAGTTAGTACAATTCAGTGACTGCATTATACAATATAATATAGGAACAACAAACATGTATGAGGAACAGACCAGACATATGGGGTGAAATGCTGGACATTCTGCACAAATACATAAAGTGAGAGGTATGCACACTGTCATCCTGTGTGTGGTGTTAGATTATGTATCCCAGTCACATATTAAGTACACCACACAGCCGGGGAATGCATTGGACAATTTCAGGGAAGTGCTGTACTATGGAAACAGGTGCAGCAGTCAATATCTGCAGCACACAAAATCCCAGACTGGAGTACAGGTAGATCTGGCCTGGAGTCACCCGGTAAGTACTGACAGTCCCACTGGACATGCTCCTACACTTAGCTAGCTTGAGTATGTCTGTTGCCTCTTCCTCACAAACACCTGCTATGTGGAAATACATCTGTATATACAGACAGCTACATATACATATCTGTCTGTCCATATCCCCCCACACATGATTAGTGTATCTATCAGTATGTATCACATACTGATAGGATACCAATATATATATAGCTATATAAATTACAGTGATACATAGACTCTCTACATATATCTACATAACACATTTACGAAACGTAAACACACAGCAACATTTAAAGAGACATCCCTGTTATACACATTTATATGTTTATATATATATGTGTGTGTGTGTGTGTGTGTGTGTGTGTGTGTGTGTGTATATGGATCCCCTTCAAAACATCTAAAGTTAAGTTCATAACATCGAAGCTCAAAACACTGAGGTCATAACATCTAAAATCCATAACGTCTAAAACTCATAACATTGAAACTTTGCAATCACAACTTCAAAACCTACAAATCACATGTAAATAACATCCCCTCCACCACCTAAAAGAACAGCAAAGTAGTAAATACACTTTGTACTATGTTTCTGCAGAGGGGCAAGCCCCCCTGTACACCCCCATGTGGGGGGCTTTACCTCCACACCCTGTAAATTACAGTGTGGGGGGTGGAGCCCC